>NC_133368.1:10969652-11070059 GCF_049309525.1 Garra rufa | reverse complement strand
TGCCGATATACAGCCGTATAGCACGGCTATGGTGTGATATTGCATTTATACAACAGTTTGATGGAACAAGTGTTAAACAACATAAGAAACAACAGAGTGTTTTTTAAAAAAAAACTCTTTGTGCAGAACTACTTCCTTCCACCACAGATTCAAATCTCAAGATGAGCTGAGCCCAAGATTACTAATTCGAAAACATCACTTTAGAACTAGTAACAACGGAACGTTGTGATACTTCATTGAAAGCTTATTGTATTACTGTATTAAAAGCAGTAGATTATTATGTGTAGTAGAGTATTATGAGAAAGGGAGGGATGGACTGGGTGAGTGTGATTACCTGTATCTAATACAGCATTCATTCTTCAGATCAATCTCATATTCACAATAAAATACATTGAATACATTGAAGCAAATTTTCAAATAGATGTTATCTTTAATAACAAACCACATATTTAAAGTCTAAACAAGTACATTCTCGGTTGGAGTTGGAGTTCTGGTATCACTAGAATATTACACTCCTCTCAACCAATCAGATTTGAGGGCCAGAAAGAACTGTTGTATAAATATTTATCTACACAGCCATTACTCCACTCACTTCTTTCAAATACATTTCTCAAATTACTGACCTAAAACTGTTATTAAATCTCAAATCTGTCAGACACAGAAATAATTCTTCCCATATAGAAAGACAAATTACATGATTTTAGCTTTAATCTGTCAGTTCTTAAGATAAACTGACCTTACATCGAAAACAACCTGACTAATACACTAACATTATCGTGCTGGCAGAGAAAGAGCTTGTAGAGTGTTTAAAATCAATTTTTGTTGTATAGCACTGGCCTTTCGTCAGAAAGCCTGTCCCCATGAGTCTCCATGACAACCGTATTCTCACAGCCAGCACTAATACACAGACACACTGGGAACGTGTAATGAAATGTGCTTTAGTACATCCGTTTTTATTATTCACGCTCATTGCATTATATAATATATTGTATCTTTGATTCATCAAATAATCCTGATAATTATAAATGTTTCTTAAGCAGCAAGTCAGCATATTAGATTGATTTCTGAAGAATCATGCGGCACTGATGACTAGAGTAATGATGCTGAAAATTCAGCTTTGCATGACAGAAATAAATTACATTTTCAAATATATATTTAAAGAGAAAACAGCTATTTTAAATAGTCATAATATTTCACAATATTACTGTTTTTACTGTATTTTTTTGATCAAATGAATTATTTAGTGAGCATAAAACATTAAACAATCCTAATTATTCTAAATTTTGACCAATTGTTTATAGGTTATTGTTTATAAGTTATTTAAATTCATCTGCGTAGCTGTGAGCTCTTTTGTCTGGTCTACGTGGCTTTCTCTGGCCCGATTTCCTTTTAAAAGAGAGCGATTCAGATGCGCCTTAGAGAAAATTATATTCCTCTTTTATCAATGGTCTCAGCAGCAGTCACAACATCTTTCCTTCTGTGCTCTGCAAGGACAATATCTGACAAACTTCCTTTTAACATTAACACTCTTTTTGATCTTTGTCTCTTTTAGATGATTTGTGGCAAATGATGACATGGACCACCGCGGTCAAGCTCTCTGAACACAATGCTGCGCTGACGTGCAGCTCGCTTAATGCACACAGACAGAGGCTGTCAGATGAATAAGCAGCACTTCTGCAGGTATGAACAGTGAAAAGCCCTGCGTGATATTTCAATAGAGTAAACCAGGTGAACTCAGAAGTGTTCCCCAGTGAAACAAACTGAGAACAAGAGGCCACACTCAAGAAATGTCTATATTATTTTAACACCCTTGAAAGCTATTAGATTGTTTCTTTGATATATGACTCACATTGCACTCTAATTGTTGAATTTTATTTGGACAAAAATGGTGGTTCAATAAGTGAGTCAGATGTTTGTTAGAATGATTCGAACTGATAACTTAGGAAATGTTGAGTCATTAAAAGTATTTTGTTTGTGGTTGCATGCTGAGCAAACACAATATAAAATAAAGTGTGTGGTCTCCTGCTCATCATTATATTTGATTTATAAAATAAGGTGTGTGAAGCAAATTGTAGTCTAAATCAGTAAATTTTGGTCTACTTTTTGGTAACTACACTGTAAAAAAAGTATTAAAAACAAGCATTGGAGTATGTTTTTTTCAAGAAATACAATTATGTTACTTACCATTTGTTTGTAATTGTTTACTAGTAAGAGTGAAAATCGTTTTAAAGTAAATCTTGCACCAAATGTTTTTCAGCAGTAACTAGTTGGAAAGTAACTCTGTATTTTAAGGAGTAATTCACCTAAAAATGAAAGTTTGCTGAAAATGTATGCACACTCAGGCCATCCAAGATACAGTAGATGAATTTGTTTCTTCATCTGAACAGATTTGGAGAGATTTCTCACCAATGGATCCTCTGTAGTGGATGGGTGCCGTCAGAGAGTCCAAAGAGCTGATAAAAACTTAATCTTAAAGTAATCCACAGTCCATCACTTAATATCTTGTGAAGAGAAAAGCTGTGTGTTTGTAAGAAAGTGTTTAAATCTTTAACTGTCGCTTCTGGTCAAAATACCATAATCCATAATAATAATAATGCTTCCTCCAGTGAAGAAGTGCATACACCAATATATTTGTTTGGAACAGTTTTCGCTTGTAAACTGTATTTGATCTGTCCACATTTCTCTCCTGATTCAAACAAGATGGTGAATGTAATGTTATGGAGAGAAAACGTCTCGGGTTACGTATGTAACCTTAGTTCCCTGAGGGAACGAGACGCCGCGTCAGGAACGCTATGGGGAACGCCATTGGCGGGCCGCACTCTGAACTGTGTATAACAACCAATGAAATGACGGGAGTGACGTCACAGGCGCGGTGACGTCATCGACCGGGAAGTATAAAACGCGTGCGTTTGAAGCCGGCGGCAGCTCTTTTTAGGAATGAAGCGAGCGCCGCAGGGTGCGGGAATTATGGTCCGAGACGCGGCGTCTCGTTCCCTCAGGGAACTAAGGTTACATACGTAACCCGAGACGTTCCCTTCCGGGAACTCGAGCCGCGTCAGGAACGCTATGGGGAACGAGACTACCAACGCCCCCATAATTTCCGAGCCCTGCGAGTGTCTGCTCAACCAGGGTGGAAAGGAAAGAGCCCTTGTCTAGCATTCCGCGGACAAGAAGGCCCTGTAGTCCTCGGCCCTCGGGCACACGAGGAATGGTAGTCTTCCTCTGTCTGGTCGCCAGCCAGAACGAGAGGTACTCCGCGGCCCTCAGGCACACGCAGAGTCTTAGTCCTTTGTCTGGGGGTTAGCCAGAACAAGAGGGACCGAATGACCACTGTCTAGCACTCGGCGGACAGATGGTGTAGGTAGTCCTTGGTCCAGGAGGACAATGCACTCGACCTCAAGAGTGCTCCCCGGCCCGCAGGCACACGGGGAATGGGGTTCTACCTCTGTCTGGTCTCCAACCAGAGCGAGAGGTGCTCCTCGGCCCTCGGGCACACGAGGAGTCTTAGTCCTTTGTCTGGGAGTGGCCAGAACAAGAGGGACTGCAACGACCACTGTCTAGCACTCGGCGGACAGATGGTGTTAGGTAGTCCTCGGTCCGCAGACCCACGAGGACAGTGCACTCGACCCCAAGAGTGCTCCTCGGCCCGCAGGCACACGAGGAATGGAGGTCTTCCTCTGTCTGGTCGCCAGCCAGAACGAGAGGTACTCCGCGGCCCTCAGGCACACGCAGAGTCTTAGTCCTTTGTCTGGGAGTTAGCCAGAGCAAGAGGGACCGAATGACCACTGTCTAGCACTCGGCGGACAGATGGTGTGGGAAGTCCTCGGTCCGCAGACCCACGAGGACGGTGAGCTTGACCTCAAGGCTCCTCGGCCCTCGGGCACACGAGGAGAGGGTGATCCTTTGTCTGGGGGTTCAGCCAGAACAAGAGGGATCCAAGGCTCGGCCTGGAGCTCCGCCAGGACGCGAGGGAATAAGCCATTGTCTAGCATTACGCGGACAAGAGGGCACTGCAATCCCCGGCCCTCGGGCTCACGGGGAAGACAGTAGGGGCCTCCGCCTGGTAGCCAGCCAGTGCATGAGGCACTCCTCGGCCTTCTGTGAAGGCAGACGAGGAGTCTTAGTCCTTGGTCTGGGGAAAGCCAGAAACCAGAGGGACCGGAGTACACTCGGTCTGATAGCATCCTGCGTCAGAACACGAGGAGAATTAAGCCATTGTCTAGCATTCCGCGGACAAGAGGGCTGTGCAGTTCTCGGCCCTCAGGCACACGAGAACCGTGACCTCTGCCTGGTTCGCCAGCCAGTGCGAGAGGTACTCCTCGGCCCTCGGGCTCACGAGGAGTCTTAGTCCTTTGTCTGGGGGTAACCAGAACAAGAGGGACCGGAAGCTCGGCCTGGTAAGCATACCGGGACGCGAGAGTATGAGCCTTTGTCTAGCATTACACGGACAAGAGGCTTTTAGGTCTGCTCCTCGGCCCTCAGGCTCGCGAGGATGCAGGGACACTCCTCGGCCCTCGGGCACACGAGGAGCGTCGTGGCGAAAACGACTTCTCTTCTTTCCGCAGAAAGAATGCGCCTTGAGAAGTCTCCTCCTGGCTAGGGAGGTGGCTAACCCTCTAGGCCTAGCGCACTAGGCCGAGAGTACAGCCGAGCCTGGAGCGGCTCTGAGGTCAAGCTCATAGTACCTGACGGATGTCAGGGGCGAGGACCAATTGTCAGGGGCGAGGACCAACCCGCAGCATTGCAGATGTCCTGGAGGGGGACACCTGCTGTCAGAGCTTTTGGAGGCAGGCAGCCTCAGAAGGAGTAAGTCTTGGCTCCCCATGGAGCTGGGAGACCAGAGGACTTGGAAGTAGTAGGAATGGCATCTGTGATCCATCTACTGATAGCTCTGAACGTGCCACATGCTTTCTTTGTGGCCGTATGTGCCCAGTGCGCATACTGGACAGATATACTTCCCATTGGTCGCACTCCAGGAATGGAGGTAATAGAGGCTTGAGACCCCTCAGGGTCTCAACCTGAGTGCACCACCGAGGAAACCATACCGACGAGCCACCACGAGGGGCGTGGTAGGCCAATAAGCCGCCACGAACACCCTCAGGATGGAGTGAGCTGGTTTTGTGGGTTTGCGAGGACTCAGTACTGTACCAACGGGCAGTAACTTGGTCTAGATGGTGTTCGTGACACCATGAAGCAAACAGTCACTTAAGGTTTCCTCGTGAAGGGAGCTCTGGATAGGAGCAGGGTCTCAACAACCTCGGTTGAGAGACCCTAGTCTATGAGTTGCGCCCCCCCCAGGGGCCATACTCATAACTTTCCACCTCTCCATGTGGGGGTAGCAGGCCGCGCCCCCAGCTTGAGAGGGAAGGTCCAAGGCCATGGTTGGACTAGCCGTGACGATGCCGGCATGCTCTTTCCAGAACTCCAGGGTGCACAGTGATCGGGAGAATGTGTACAGACGCAGCCTCAGCCACGTCTGTACTATGGCGTCCAGTCCGGGCGGACCTGGAGGCACTAAGGAGAACCAGAGAGAACCTTGCGATATCTATCGAGTCGCCAGAGGTCCCAACTTCTGAGTCTCCATGCTTCATTACTTCCTGATGAAGCCTCGATCTCCCGACCGTGGAGGAAACGTGTGACCAGGGGGTACTTGCCCACTGAGAGGCCACCTAGAGGGGCGTGGAAGGCGTTTATAGCCGCCACGTAACCCTCAGGGTGGAGTGAGCTAGCCCTGCGGAAAGGCGAGACTATAGGAACTCCAGAACTGTACCGACCGGGCAGTTGACTGGGTCCAGGTGGTGCTCGCGGCACCATCTCGTGAATAAGTTCCACTTAAGGCCATACAGTTTCCTCGTAGAGGGAGCTCTGGATTGGAGAAAGGTCTCAGCAACCTCGGTTGAGAGACTCGCTCCTATGAGTTGTGCCCCCTCAGGGGCCACACCCATAACCTCCACTTCTCTGGGTGGGGGTGGCATATTGCGCCCCCAGCCTGAGACAGGAGGTCCCTCCTGACGGGAATCTCCCACGGAGAGCCGTCTAGGAGAGATACCAGGTCCGAGAACCATACTCGTGCCGGCCAGTACGGGGCTACTAGTAGCAGCCGCACTTGAAACCGACAGACCCGTTCCAGAACTCCCGGGAGCAGAGCGATCAGGGGAAAGGCGTACAGACGCAGCCTCGGCCACGTCTGTGCCATGGCATCCAGCCCCAGTGGAGCTGGAGGAACTAGAGAGTACCAGAGGGGACAGTGCGATGTCTCTTGAGTCGCAAACAGGTCCACCTGTGCCTGGCCAAATGTTCTCCAGATCTGCTTCACCACCTCTGGGTGAAGCATCCATTCCCCGGGCCTCAGCCCCTGCCTGGCAGGACGTCTGCTCCCACGTCCAGAGATACTGGACTGCTCTCAGGGAGAGAAGTCTTTCCTTAAGACCATAGGAGAATCCGGTACGCCAGCTTATATAAGGGGCGTGAGCGGATACCTTTTGGAAGGAAACACTTCAGGGCGTGGAACACGGCTAGCATCTCTAGGCGATTTGTGTGCCAGGAGAGATGGAATTGCTCCACAGGCCTTGGGTTGAGCGGCCACTCATGACCGCCTCCCCATCCGGTGAGGGATGCGTCCGTCGCTAGCATGACGCGGCGACGAGGAGCTCCCAGAACCGGACCCTGAGAGAGAAACCAGGGTTTCTTCCACATGGCCAAGGCACGTAGGCAGCGCCGCGTGACCTTGATCTTGCGAAATGGGTTTCCCCTCGGGGAGAACTGCCTGGTTTGAGCCACCACTGAAGTGGTCTCATAAGCAGCAGTCCAAAAGGTATCACGTTGGAAGCGGCTGCCATAAGACCTAACAGTACTTGGGACTGTAGACAGTGGGTGACGGGCCTAGCTTGACCGCATTTACTGCAGTAAGGATCGACTCGAACCGAGCAGGTGACATTCGTGCCTGCATCGTGGTCGAATCCCAGACTACACCTAGATAAGTGATTTTTAGAAATCACACCCTTCTTGGTGTTGAGTCTCAACCCCAATTCTTTCATGAGAGCGAGAACAACACCTCGATGTTGAGCCGCTAATTATTCTGAGCTGGCCAGAATCGACCAGTCGAGTATGCGGATGTCCTGGAATCACGGAGGAGCCAGAGCAGCATCCACACACTTCGTGAAAGTTCGGGTGAGAGCTAGGCCGAAAGGAAGTACTCTGTATTGGTGAGCTTTGCCCCTGAAAGCGAGCCTGAGAAACTTCCTGTACTGACTTCCTGTTCCAGACCCTGCTCGGGGTTTACCCCGCTGAAAGGTGTCGGCTTGGCGCCGAACTGAATAGTGTAACCTTTCTCTACAGTACGCAGGACCCACTTTGAAACATTTGGCAGTAGTTTCCACGCTGCCAGAGAGTTTACTTAGGGTACCAGCCTCTCGAGACTGGTGTCTGGATTTACTCGAGGAACTAACTCGGAGACCTGTAACAGCAAGCTGGCAGGAAGCTCCTGAACTAGCTCTTCGAGAGACCCCCGCGGGGGCTGCGAACTCTCCAGGGCCGCTACGTTTCCGGGCGGAACAGCTAGAGGATGTTCGCGGGAGATAGCCGCGCCCTGTAACACTGGCAGGGTTAGCTGACTCATCTCCTGAGGGCCACGAAGGGGTCTGAAACCCGCACCCGGAGGTACGGTGCAAACCCCCTCGCGAGGGGCTGCCCTCAACGGCCCTGAGCCACAACCGTCAGGGCCGTTTAGGCGAGGACTTCCTGGATAGGAGGACGACCCTCAGGTCGAACCTCTTCTTTTTCTTGGAAGCCCCCGACTTAGAGCGTTGCTTTCCGGGTCCTCTAGGCATAGCCGGAGGAACGCGGGCGGCATCGCTCTGTTTCTGCGCCTCTGATGTGGAGAGCTGGTACACGGCTGGGGTTTAAATCTTTCCCGTCAGGAACCCCGACACGTGTTCATTTGCTCATCAAGCCTGAAGTTTTATTAGGCGGCCTGAAGAGCAAAGACGGAGCCTTCAGAAATGATGCCTAGACCGGGGAACAGAGGCTGATAGCGTCTGTTCAACCCGCGGCGTCATCTTTACTTTCTAGTTTTTCCCAGATCTAAAACTCAATGTAGATCGGGAAGGACAGAAAGCTCCGTTTGGAAGTGCTGACTTAGTCCGCAGGAAGCAAAACGTTTGCTTTTCTGCGGCTCATATCTTATTTAGCTAATGCACAGTCAGCACAACCACCAGCTCATCATACTGAGGCGATCAGGGGGGGGCGGTTAAATACTTTTGACAACGCACTTTACATCAACCTCCTTGGAGGAAGATATGGAAAGCGTTGAAAACCTTTCCTGGAGGGAAGTAACCGCATTGCGGGCTTCCTCATCCAGAAAAAAGGTTTACCGATCCATCAGATAGGAGAGGAGATAGGGTATTTTTAAAACACCCGTCTCCAGTCCCTCTAATAGATCGAGCCGCGATCTCAGCGAGTGCAGCAACCGCTCCGCCTCGGCGGAAGCGGGGCCAGACCCGCGAGAAACGCTGGCGAAGGCTCCCTCCTCGAAGAGAGCCTTCTGTGGAGCACCCGCAGTGGAGATTTTTACGCTCACACTGTGGGCAGTCAGCCTTTTCGAGGGCTGACTGTGCGTGCTCTACACTCAAGCAGACCACACATAGACTGTGTGTATCCCCACCAACAATGAAGCATTGGCAGGAAGGAACACACTATCTATGTGGCTGCTTGTACCGCCTAGTTTCGTAACACTTCTTTCCCCCATGGTTGCATTTTAAAGGTCATACTACTCAAATAAAAGCCGTGCAAACTGGCACGAAAAAACAGCAGTATGACCGAGACAGACACAGACACAGAGCGCTCTCGCTGAATGACAAAAGCTGCCGCCGGCTTCAAACGCACGCGTTTTATACTTCCCGGTCGATGACGTCACCGCGCCTGTGACGTCACTCCCGTCATTTCATTGGTTGTTATACACAGTTCAGAGTGCGGCCCGCCAATGGCGTTCCCCATAGCGTTCCTGACGCGGCTCGAGTTCCCGGAAGGGAACTCTTTATTTTCCCTGGAAGCAATGGTCCGAAGTTTTTGCAAACACAGCTTTTCACTTCACACAACATTAATTGATGGACTGGAGTCTTGTGGAACATTTGTGGATTATTGTGATGTTTTTATCAGCTGTTTGGACTCTAATTCTTATGGCACCAAGTCACTGCAGAGATGATACATTTCTCCAAATCTGTTGTAATGATGATGGCTTATGTAATAGGTTGTAAACTCTCTGTAAAGTGTAGTTGCATAATGACATCTACCTTCATTTTTCCAGTAAGAGGCCTTCAAAGCTGTTTTGAAACTATTTGTATTGTATAAAGCGCTATATAAATAAATGTGACTTGACTTGTTACAAAAGATTTCTAAATCAAATAAATGCTGTTCATTTAAAGGGATAGTTCACGCAAAAATGAAAATTCTGTTGAAAAATGAAAATTAATTACTTACCCTCATGTCGTTCTAAACCTGTAAGACCTTTGATCATCTTCAGAACACAAATTAAGATATGTTTGATGAAATCCAAGAGCTTTCTGTCTGTGCATAGACAGAAACGCAACTGACACATTCAAGACCCAGAAAGGTAGTAAGGACATTGTTAATATAGTCTATGTGACATCAGTGGTTCAACTGTAATGTGATGAAGCTACGAGAATACTTTTTGTACGCAAAGAAAACAAAACTAACAATTATATTTAACAGTTTTTTTGTGTATTTAACAATTGTATTGCATTGCTGTCTATGCAGGGTCAGAAAGCTCTCGGATTTCATCAAAAATATCTTAATTTGTGTTCTGAAGATGAATGAAGATCTTACAGGTTTGGAACAACATGAGGGTGAGTAATTTTGATTAGAAACGAGACAAAAATGTAAGTAAGATAAGCCTTTTTTGCTGTGTAAGCAGCAAATCAAAATATTAGCATGATTTCTATGTGATTATGTGACACTGAAGACTTGAGTAATGATACTGAAAATATATCTTCCACATCACAGGAATAAATTACATTTCGTAATATTGAAATATTGAAATACAAAACACTTACTTTAAAGGGGTCATCAGGTGCAAAACTTTTACATGTTGTTTGAACATTAATGTGTGTTGGTAGTTTGTGTACACAACCACCCTACAATGATACAAATCCAAACAGTGGCATTTTTTTTAACCTTAAGTAAGTAATATCCCCTTTTTAAAATCAGGTCATTCTCAGCTTCTTGTCGTTGTAAAGAAACACATTTGATTGACATGAGCATCTTACCTTAGACCCGCCCTCACCAAGCTGAAACAGTCCCAATGCGATCACCATTGTGCGACTCAGGTGCAGAGGAAGACTCTAATTGAGCGATTGAGGTGTTCTGTTGTTGGATGTAACAATAAACAGCAGTAGTCATTTACTACCGACATCTGAGCCGCTGAAGACGCGGAAGTTTAACGTTACTTTTGTTTTTAAATGGAAAGTGCCAATCCCGATCTACATATGCATCTATGTTCGTGTGAATCATTCATCATGAATCATTTTTTATGCATCTTTGCTAATGGCCTTTCTTAATAATGTGCTTGTTGGCAAGTTTTGCCGATAAATGCGGCTAATTGCAGCTAAACGCAGCTAAAGTAAACAATCCCATTTAAAGGGCCCATGTGATAAAATGAGCTGATATTTTGCAGAGCTGATTTTGACAAGGTAAAAGGGTGTTTTTTTTTACACTACTATTGAGAATTTTTAATCAAAGTATATTGGAGACTTTTCATTAAGACCCTAAAGAATCATATGAACTTGTGGAAAATGGGCATCCGATGACCCCTTTAAATTGAAATAATATTTCACAATATTGTGACTTTAAATGTATTTTTGATTAAATAAATGAAGCCTGTGAAAGAGACTGTGAATGAATTATAAGAGGCTTCTTTAAAAAATATAGAGAAGTTTTACCAACCCCAACCTGTTGAACGGTAGTGTCAGAATTGAAGGGAGAGTTACCCAAATAGGAAAATTCTGTAATTAATTGCTCATTCTCATGTCGTTCCAAACCCGTAAAACCGTCATTCATCTTCAGAACAGAAATTACGATATTTTTAATGAAATCCGAGAGCTCTCTGACCTTCCATAATCAGTAAGGCCCAGAAGGATACCAAAAACTTTGACAAAATAGTCCATGTAACATCAGTGGTACAACTGTAATTTTATGAAGCTACGAGAATGCTTTTGTGTGCAAAAAACCCCAAAATAACGACTTTATTCAGCTATTCCTTTCCTCTGTGTGACCTTAGCTTTACCATATTCTCATAGTTGAACCACTGATGTCACATGGACTATTTTAACAATGTCCTTACTACCTTTCTGGGCCTTGCTGTCCAATCTCGGATTTCATCAAAAATCTCTTAATTTGTGTTCCGAAGTTGAACACAGGTCTTACGGGTTTGGAACAACATGAGGGTGAGTAATTAATACCAGGATTTTTCATTTTCGGGGTAAAGTATCTCTTTACGGTCTGTCAAGTATAACATAAACTTATTAAAATAAACCAATTTACTCCAGGTTTAATGCTTAGTTTAATGCTGAAATGTTTAGTAAGGCACACTTGTATATGCCACAACTACACTACAATGTATCTTACACACAGCTGGCCCCATGTGAACACATCAGCAGATATTTTGTCCCATCTTAGTGATTCTGCTTGTCCTATTCTATCCTAGGCATGGATTCAAACGAAACATCTGCAGACGGGTCAATCACAAACACTTGGAATGTGATTTTCCTTTCACTCACGCTTTCGTTTCTTGCCGTACTGACGACGGCCATGAACTGCTTGGTCATTACAGCCATCATCGTCACACGCAAGCTGCACCATCCCGCAAACTATCTCATCTGCTCACTGGCCGTGACCGACCTTTTGGTAGCTGTATTAGTCATGCCCTTCAGCATTGTCTACATTGTGATGCACACGTGGGTCATGGGTGAAGTCATGTGCAACATCTGGTTAATTGTGGACATAACCTGCTGCACGTGCTCCATTCTACACCTAGCGGCGATCGCTGTGGACCGTTACCGCGCCATTACGGACGCCGTGGAGTATTCGAGAAAGAGGACATCTCAACAGGCCGCCATCATGATCACCGTGGTGTGGCTCCTCTCAATAGTCGTCTCTCTGCCGCCAATGCTACTGAGAGGCCACCAAAAAAATGATTGCATCATTAAGCATGAAAACATCGGCTCTGCGCTTTACTCCACTTTCGGGGCTTTTTACATCCCGTTAATACTCATTCTCATTCTCTACTACAAGATCTACCGAGCAGCCAAGACTCTTTACAACAGAAGAGCCAGCTGCCTGAACAAGTCGGAAATGAATGGACACATGATTCCCAAGTGCAGCGACAGAGAGCCGACATCTCCGGACACCCTGAGTCCTCCGGAGAAATCGGTGTCTGAACCCTCCACCGAAGGTGACAGAGCACGCATCACTGTAAAAAGCCCAAAGTCTCAGTCTCGCAGACGGCAGTCTGTCAGGAAAAATCGCATCTCCAGCACACGTGAACGGAAGGCAGCCACCACTCTGGGACTCATTCTAGGGGCTTTTGTCATCTGCTGGCTGCCGTTCTTCATACATGAGGTGATTTTTAACATCTGTGAATCCTGCGGTCTCTCTCCTGAGATGATCAATTTTTTGACTTGGCTGGGCTATCTGAACTCTCTCATCAACCCGCTGATTTACACCATCTTTAATGAGGATTTTAAAAGGGCTTTTCAGAAGTTAATCAAGTGCAAGAATTATCTCTAATGTCAATGAAGGGATTGTATCATGTCATTTGAAACTATTACACTCAAAAAATACAATGCTTAAAGTTACATTTAGTCTTTTAAATTAAAGTTTTGCAGTTGAGACAAGTAGATTAAAGGGTTAGTTCACCCAAAAATAAATATTCTGTCATGAATTACTCACCTTTATGCCGTTCCAAACACAGAAGACCTTTGTTCATGTTCGGAACACAAATTAAGATATATTTGATGAAATCTGGGAGATTTCTGACCCTGCATAGACATAACATGCACACGTTTTTTAATACAAAAACACAGGGAAGCGTTGTCTTAAATAATGGGAAATTCCACGTTTAGCGAGGAAGCGTTGTTTCAAATACTTTAAAATTCTGTTTGGTGGGGAAACATTGTCTCATAAATAACAGAAAATTCTGTGTTTGATGGTGAAACGTCCTATAAAAAAAAATAGAGAATTCAGTGTTTGGTGGGGAAACATCTCATAAATAACAGAAAATTCCATGTTTGGCTGGGAAGCATTGTCTCATAAATAACAGAAAATTCCTTGTTTGGCAGGGAAGCACTGTCTCATAAATAACGGAAATTTCTGTTTTCCAGGGAAACATCTTATAAATAATGGAAAAAAATAACAGTGACAGTGAAAATGTGGAAACTCTGTGGAATGTGGAATTCTGTGTTTGGTGGGGAAACGCTTTCTCATAAATAATGGAAAATTCCGTGTTTGGTGGGGAAGCATTGTCTCAAATAACAGAAAATTCTGTGTTTGGCCAGGAAGCATTGTTTCATAAATAACTGATAATTCCTTGTTTGGCAGGTAAGCATTGTCTCTAATAATGGAAAATGCAGTGTTTGGTGGGAAACGTCTCTCAAATAATGGAAAATTCCATGTTTGGTGGGGAAGCGTCTCATAAACAATGGAAAATTCCTTGTTTGGCGGGGAAGCATCTCATAAATAATAAAAAATTCCTTGTTTGGCGGGGAAGCATCTCATAAATAATAAAAAATTCCTTGTTTGGCGGGGAAGTGTTGTCTCAAATAATGGTAAAATTCTGTGTTTTCTGGGGGAAGTGTCTCGTAAATATCGGAAAATTCCATGTTTGGTGGGGAAGCATTGTCTCAAATAACGGAAAATTCTGTGTTTGGCCGGGAAGCATTGTTCCATAACTGAAAAATCCTTGTTTGGCGGGTAAGCATTGTCTCATAAACAATGGAAAATTCCATGTTTAGCGAGGAAGCGTTGCTTTAAATATTGTCAAATTCCATGTTTGGTGGGGAAACACTGTCTCATAAATAACAGAAAATTCCGGCGTTTGGTGGGGAAAAGTCCAATTAAAAATAGAAAATTCTGGGTTTGGCGAGGAAGCGTTGTCTCAAATAATGGTAAAATGTTGTGCTTTCTGGGGAAACGTCTCATAAATAATGAAAAATTCCATGTTTTCTGGGGAAATGTCTCATAAATTACAGAAAATTCCATGTTTGGCTGGGAAGCGTTTCATAAATAACGGTTAACTCCTTGTTTAGCGGGGAAGCATTGTCTCAAATAATGGAAAATTCAGTGTTTGGTGAGGAAACATCTCATAAATAACGGTTAATTCCTTGTTTGGCAGGAAAGCGTTGTTTCTAATAATGTAAAATTCCCTGTTTAGTAGGGAAACATTGTCTTATAAATAATGGAAAATTCAGTGTTTGGCGGGGAAACGTCCCATTAAAAATGGAAAATTCCGTGTTTGGCAGGGAAGCATTGCTTCAAATACTGTAAAATTCCATGTTTGGTGGGGAAATGTCCCATAAAAATGGAAAATTCAGTGTTTGGCAGAAAAACAATGTCTCATAAAAAATGGAAAATTCAGTGTTTGGTGGGGAAACACTGTCTCATAAATAACAGAAAATTCCGGCGTTTGGTGGGGAAAAGTCCAATTAAAAATAGAAAATTCTGGGTTTGGCGAGGAAGCGTTGTCTCAAATAATGGTAAAATGTTGTGCTTTCTGGGGAAACGTCTCATAAATAATGAAAAATTCCATGTTTTCTGGGGAAACGTCTCATAAATTACAGAAAATTCCATGTTTGGCTGGGAAGCGTTTCATAAATAACGGTTAACTCCTTGTTTAGCGGGGAAGCATTGTCTCAAATAATGGAAAATTCAGTGTTTGGTGAGGAAACATCTCATATATAATGAAAAATTCCATGTTTGGTGGGTAAACATTGTCTCATAAATAACTGAAAATTCTGCATTTGGTGAGGAAACATCTCATAAATAACAGTTAATTCCTTGTTTGGCAGGAAAGCGTTGTTTCTAATAATGTAAAATTCCCTGTTTAGTAGGGAAACATTGTCTTATAAATAATGGAAAATTCAGTGTTTGGCGGGGAAACGTCCCATTAAAAATGGAAAATTCCGTGTTTGGCAGGGAAGCATTGCTTCAAATACTGTAAAATTCCATGTTTGGTGGGGAAATGTCCCATAAAAATGGAAAATTCAGTGTTTGGCAGTAAAACAATGTCTCATAAAAAATGGAAAATTCAGTGTTTGGTGGGGAAGCGTTGTCTCAAATGATTAAATTCTATGTTTAGTGGGAAAATATTGTCTCATAAATAAGGAAAATTCAGTGTTTGGTGGGGAAGCGTTGTCTCAAATGATTAAATTCTATGTTTAGTGGGAAAATATTGTCTCATAAATAAGGAAAATTCAGTGTTTGGCAGAAAAACAATGTCTCATAAATAAGGAAAATTCAGTGTTTGGTGGGGAAGCGTTGTCTCAAATGATTAAATTCTATGTTTAGTGGGAAAATATTGTCTCATAAATAAGGAAAATTCAGTGTTTGGCAGAAAAACAATGTCTCATAAAAAATGGAAAATTCAGTGTTTGGTGGGGAAGCGTTGTCTCAAATGATTAAATTCTATGTTTAGTGGGAAAATATTGTCTCATAAATAAGGAAAATTCAGTGTTTGGTGGGAAAGCGTTGTCTCAAATGATTGAAAATTCTGTGTTTGAAGGGGGAAATATTGTCTCATAAATAAGGAAAATTCTGTGTTGGCGGAGAAATTAATTACCACAATTTTTATTTTTGGGTGAATTAACCCTGTCTTAACAACAAAAGCAACAAAAAGTGTGATTGAATTTGCTGTAGTCTTGTTGTACAAACTTTTCACTTGTTATGCAACAAATCAGACCACATTCATTGTCTGAAGAATTTACTCTGCTTTTAAACAATATTAGTTTTCATCTTGTTGAACACTGGCTATTGACCAATATCAGTAAATGATAAAGGCTTGTTCACACGTTGTTCACAGGACGTTGACTATAACGATAACAATGTAGATTTAAAAGAAATCTAAAATTAAATAGCACATTCTACAACTAAAACGATAACAACACAAAGAAATTATCATTTTGGAATTACGTTTAGAATGATTTTTTTCAGGAGTGAACATTTAGGTGGTGAATGATGACAGCCAATCAGACTTTATCCTGCTCTAAAGAGCTTGAGCGTTTAAAGTGACAGTTGACAAAATTTTGGTTTGGATAATAATCTAATTATTGTTATAGTTGACGTTCTTGGTGTGAACAGACCTTTACACTTTATTTTAAGGTGTCATCGACACAGTGAATGTCCTTGATATAGGAAATGTATAATTTAATTATACAAGTATTTAGGGTTATGTGAAGGGTTTGGTATAGGGTTAGTGTCATGTAATTATGCATAATTTACTGTTATTACTACAAAAAGTACATGTAAAAAGTAGTGTAACAAAGGCACTGTAAAATAAAGTGTCACCCAGTAAACTGTACCAATAATATTTTTACAGACAAGAATAGATAGATTACAGCTCGATGAACATTTTATTTTAAAAAGGCAGATTAAAGTGATTCATGTAGGCTGGTTTCCATTCCATAATTAAAGTAGCAAAAATTTAACAAAGTAAAAAATAAACTTTTTTCGAGTGTAATATGAAATACCTGCATACCTTCAATAATTCTGAGGCAGAAAAGAAATTCTCACATTTTCACAAATTGTCTTAGATCTGTATATGCAACCAGATCAGTTAGAGCTGAACTATATTTTTGTGGGTTAACATTATAGATTTCAAACAAACCATAAAGTTTGTAAATAAAAAATAAATCAAACTATTTTTCGTAAGAGGAAGAAATTCAGGGTAACACTTTACAAAGAATTAATTCTGTAATTACTGTAATGAGCAAGATGTGTTACAGTATTCATTGATCTTTTAATTGGTTAATTAAAATACAGCTGTTTATTGTTTGTTCATGTTAGCTCAGGTCCATTAAATAATATTACCAGATACATCTTTTGTTTTAAATGCATTAGTGCATTTTGAAATTAAACTAAGGTTGATTTACAGCCCATTAACATAAATATTCATGTGAAGGGCAATGTTTAGATAATAAACATGACAAGTAATATACTGTATGTAGATGGAAATAATTGTGAACAATTAGAATGATACTTCTAGTCAAATGTTTGGACACATTGGAAGTTTCTCGTGATCTTAAAAACCCTTCCCATAATTTCATTATGGGAGTTTTGAATAGGAAGGTGTATTCCAGACATTTCACTGGTATTGTACATTACACAAACAATGGAAAAGCTTATTAGATACTTTTTGCCTGTGGGCATCTGAGGTAAATTTGCTAGGCAAATATGTTGTGCATTTGCTTATTTCTTTGGTAAGAATGTTACTGTATGTTTTATCTGATAAGATTTATGTGTTTCTCCAAGTTATAGTGAGACCAAAGATGTGAACAGAGAATACATTCATATATCATTTTTTAGAAACTGATGATCTGATAAGGGCCCATGATGTATAAAATATTTGTAATTATACTCACAATGTACATATCTGTTGTTCATGTTAATAAATGTTTTGCATAATACACAATATGTTGATTGTACTGACTATTATAACATACAATGTTTCTCTTATACACATTTTACAGTGAGGGAAGAAATTATTTGATCCCCTGCTGGTTTTGTACGTTTGCCCACTGACAAAGAAATGGTAGAAAAACGCATTTCAAAAAAGTTTGAATTGATTTGCATTTTAATAAGTGTAATAAGTATTTGACCCCTTTGCAAAACATGAGTTTTAGTACTTGGTGGCAAAACCCCTTGGCAGTCACAGAGGTCAGGCATTTCTTGTAGTTGGCCACTAGGTTTCCACACATCTCAGGAGGGATTTTGTCCCACCCCTCTTTGCAGATCCTCTCCAAGTCATTAAAGTTTCGAGGTTGATGTTTGGCAACTCGAACCTTCAGCTCCCTCCACAGATTTTCTATGGGATTAAGGCTAGGCCACTCCAGGACCTTATTGTGCTTCTTCTTGAGCCACTCCTTTGTTGCCTTGGCCGTGTGTTTTGGATCATGCTGGAATACCCATCCACGGCCCATTTTTTAATGCTTTGGCTGAGAGAAGGAGGTTCTCACCCAAGATTTGACGGTACATGGCCCGTCCATCGTCCCTTTGATGCAGTGCAGTTGTCCTGTTCCCTTAGCAGAAAAACATCCCCAAAGCATAATGTTTCCACCTCCATGTTTGACGGTGGGGATGGTGTTCTTGGGGTCATAGGCAGCATTCCTTCTCCTCCAAACACGGCGAGTTGAGTTGAAAAGAGCTCGATTTTGGTCTCATCTGACCACAACACTTTCACCCAGTTCTCCTCTGAATCAGATGTTCTTTGGCAAACTTCAGACGAGCCTGTGCATTTGCTTTCTTGAGCAGGGGAACCTTGCGGGCGCTGCAGGATTTCAGTTCTTCACGGCGTAGTGTGTTACCAATTGTTTTCTTGGTGACTATGGTCCCAGTTGCCTTGAGATCATTAACAAGATCCTCTTGTGTAGTTCTGGGCTGATTCCTCACCGTTCTCATGATCATTGAAACGAGGTGAGATCTCGTATCGAGCCCCAGACCGGGGGAGATTTTGTTTCTTCCATTTGCGAATAATCGCACCAACTGTTGTCACCTTCTCACCAAGCTGCTTGGCGATGGTATTGTAGCTCATTCCAGTCTTGTGTAGGTCTACAGACTTGTCCCTGACATCCTTGGACAGCTCTTTGGTCTTGTTCATGGTGGAGAGTTTGGAATCTGTTTGATTGATTGCTTCTGTGGACAGGTGTCTTTTATACAGGTAACAAACTAAGATTAGGAGCCCTCCCTTTAAATGAGTGCTCCTAATCTCAGTTTGTTACCTGTAAAAAAGACACCTGGGAGACAGAAATCTTGCTGATTAATATGGGATCAAATACTTATTTCACTCATAAAAATGCAAGCCAATTTATAACTTTTTTGAAATGCGTTTTTCTGGATTTTTTGTTGTTATTCTGTCTCTCACTGTTAAAACAAACCTACCGCCTCTATATGGTCATAACATCTTTCTTTTTAAAGGAGTAGTTCACTTCCAGAATAAAAATTTCTTGATAATTTACTCACCCCCATGTCATCCAAGATGTTCATGTCTTTCTTTCTTCAGTCAAAAAGAAATTAAGGTTTTTGAGGAAAACATTCAAGGATTTTTCTCCATATAGTAGACTTTAATGGGGATCAACGGGTTGAAGGTCCAAATTGCAGTTTCAGTGAAGCTTCAAAGGGCTCTACACGATCCCAACTGAGGAATAAGGGTCTTATCCAGTGTTGTTTTTGACAACCATCTTAGATTTAGTCTTAGTCTTAGTCTTTTGGACTAAAATGCTTATTAGTTTTAGTCAAATTTTAGTCACTTCTATATGTGATAGTTTTAGTCCAATTTTAGTCGACGAAAAGTCAAAAAGGTTTTAGTCTAGTTTTAGTCGACGAAAAGTCAAAAAGGTTTTAGTCTAGTTTTAATCAAAAAAGGAGGAAAAAGTAGTCTTTTAACAAATTAATGTAAGTCAGTAAGTATTTTGCTGTTGGGTAGTGTCACTTGTAAGTTCTGAAAATAGCAGATCTATAGTTCAACACAATGTGAGCTTCCGGATCGACTATTTTCACCAATAATTACAATAATGAAGGAATGTTTTAAAACATAAAAGACAAACAAGGATGGAATGCTAAAACGGCTTGCCATACTAGTATGGCAAAGAGTATTTAATGCTAAAACGGCTTGCCATAGCGGCAGATACGTTTTAGGTTTTGATTGGCATGCACAATAAGCAGAAATGTCATGCATTTTAAACATCTGACGGACCACCCACGAACATTTTCGTCTATTCTCGTCTCGTCAACGAAAACTCACACACGTCTCGTCATGTTTTAGTCATCAACGAGCCATTTTTATCTCGTCATCGTCTCATTATCGTCATGAAAAAAAGTGGCGTCAACGAAATGATTTCGTCATCGTCATCGTTGACGAAAACAACACTGGTCTTATCTAGCAAAATGATCAGTAATTTTCTAAAAAAAAAAAAAAAAAGTTTATATACTTTTTACCACAAATGTTGGTCTTGCACTAGCTCAACTTTACACATTACGTAATCACGTTGGAAAGATGCATGACATAGGCAGAAGTACTGAACAAGTGTTTATAAAGCGAGCATGCAAATAAAATGCAAACGCCCTTTACAAAAAAAAAAGGTAAAACAATGAATTTTTAAGTTGGAGGAGAAAATGAGTTTTTTGACCCTAACTTATCTTTTTGTACTGGAGTACACAGATGAAGAACATATATACTGGTTAAAAAGTATATACATTCTTTTTTTCTCAATCGTTTCGCTAGATAAGACCCTTATTCCTCGGCTGGAATTATGTAAAGCCCTTTAAAGCTGCACTGAAACTGCAATTTGGACCTTCAACCTGTTGGCTCCCATTGAAGTCCACTATATTGAGGAATATCCTGAAATGTTTTCCTCAAAAACCTTAATTTCTTTTCGACTGAAGAAAGAAAGAGATGAACATCCTGGATGACATGGGCGTGAGTAAATTATCAAGAAATTTTTATTCTGGAAGTGAACTTATTCTTTACGAGTCACTTCATCTCATACTGTAATAATTCCATTAAACATAATCCAATGAATGCAATGTATTCATATACAGATCATATTCATAAATATACATATTCAGACTCTACATCACTGTTTATACGTCACACTAAATGACTTCAATTCTCTGTGCAGAGCTGCAAGTCACAATCATTTTAGAGAATTTAATTTTGATGCTTCATTTCAATTGGCAGGTTCATTAAACTGATTCAGTGTTTAGTTTGAGCCATCATTAAAAAAAGTATTCCCAGAAGGCTCCATATTAAATTTGACACCCAAATTTACATCCTAATTGTGTTTGCGCTTGTTAAACACCAGCTGATTTTGATGGTGTATTAATATGTCTAAAAAGAAATTCAAAGCGTATCTAACTGCTTCATCAAAACGGTATTTTGATCTGTTACTAACTACATGAAATATGGAGCAGCACTGAGCACAATTGCTTTCAAATAGTGCTCCAGTTCATCATTAAAATTGCTCTCGTCATTGTACGACAAACTCTGTTTATCTCAAGCTACTCCAGTGTTGATTTGCTCTTGCGTTTAGAACCAGTGTCTTGGGTTTTCAGCAAAGCTTGCAGCCTTTTTCCGTATTTTGCAGCATCCATTTTCTTCGTATTTTAACAAGAGGCCAGTTCCTGCTGATGAAAAGCAGCCCCTCAGCAAGAAGCTGCCATCACCATACTTCACAATGAACTATGTGCTTTCTGAGGTGTAGGAAGTGTCAGATTTGCACGTAGGACTTTGAATTTGGGATTAACAAGCTCCATCTAAGTCACATCAGACCGTACTATCTTTTCCCACACTGCAGCTAGGTCACTATTAATGTTTGTTCCACATGGTTCTGTCAGAGTAATGGCTTTTTTTTTGTGCTGCCCTCCCTCATAGGCCAGTGTTATTCAAAGCTCTTAATGTGGTCAGGCTGTTTTGATGTTGTGTTCGCTTCCTGATAACTCCTCATAATAATACTGCCCGCTGGGACATGCAGACATTTGGATATTGTTTTGGATCCTACTTTGTTCTAAAAATAACTCTTTTATTAAACGTTTTATTATAGGAATGCTCTTCATTTTCATATTTTCCTATCTGAATAATGAGCCTTTGTCTGTGTGGTTTTTACACAGGAACATGGTAGTTATTTTAATTATTCACAGGAGAGGCAAGTGTAAGGCAGCTGTGTCCTCATTAGGGCCATTTATTTTTTATATGTGAGCTGTTGTAACACTGGAGTTGAATATTTTAACACTTCAAGGTTTTTGGAAAAAAAAGTTCTCCAATAAAACAACAATATTTTGGGTTTTAGGGCTCAGAAATAAAATCAAAGAGAGCTACAGGTTTTGTAATCGTGTACCTTGATGGGACTGGAAAATGAATGTCTTACTCAATTTTTTTTTAAATATATTTTTTTAAAGCATGAAGCTTAAAGGAATAATTCACTTAAAAATGAAAATTTGCTGAAAATGTACTCATCCTCAGGCTATCCAAGATGTAGATGAGTTTGTTTCTTCATCAGAACAGGTTTGAAGAAATTTTGCATTACATCACTTGCTCACCAATGGATCCACTGCCGTGAATGGGTGCCGTCAGAATGAGAGTCTAAACAGCTGATAAAAATATCACAATAATCCACAAATAATCCACACCACTCCAGTCTATCTTGTGAAGAGAAAAGCTTGTTTGTAAGAAACAAATCTATCATTAAGGCATTTAAACTTCAAACTAGGGGTGTGCGATATTGACAAAAAGTGATATCTCTATATTTTTTTGGATAATAATAATTCATATTTTATAGAGCGTGTTTTTGTGCTGGTATTTGGGTAGTTTTACCCCCAAAGGCCGAGACAAAAAATATCTATTGTTCTCTAATCCATTTTGAATGCTTTAAAAAGTCTCGAAATGCAGACATTCTTCTTATTTGGATATTCAAAGCGCACAGCGAACGTGATTACGTCATTACATTTCCTCAACATTGATTTGTCAGATGAAACCAATGCATTTAATTCCTTAGCCAAACAGGAACAATGGTTGACTCTTAGTCCCACCCCTAAAAAGGTAAGCACTGCTCTTTGCAGTTAGACTTTTCTCCAGGACGTTCATCCTTCTGGGATCAGTCCCCCCCCCGCCCCCCCCTGCTTTTGAGGGTCAAGAGTATCAGTACAAGGTTCTCCCATTTGGCCTGTCCCTTTCTCCCCGCGTCTTCACGAAGGTCGCGGAGGCTGCCCTGTCCCCTCTTTGGCAGACAGGCTTTCGCATTCTCAACTATCTCAACGACTGGCTTCTCATAGCTCACTCGCGAGATCTGTTGTGGGAACAGAGGGACCTGGCGCTTCAGCACCTCAGCCAGCTGGGCCTTCAGGTCAACCGGGAAAAGAGCAAACTCTCACCAGTGCAGAGGATCTCTTTTCTCGGTGTGGAGCTGGACTCGGTCAATATGACAGCCCGCCTCACAAACGAGCACACGCAGTCAGTGCTGAAGTGTCTGGAATTATTCAGACACAAGACAGCGGTTCCCCTCTAAACATTTCAGAGGCTCCTGGGGCATATGGCAGCTGCAACCACGGTCACGCCGTTGGGCTTGCTTCATATGAGACCGTTTCAGCGCTGGTTACACGACCGAGTCCCAAAACGGGTATGGCACCATGGCACACTCTGGATTGGCGTTTCCCCGCAGTGTCGCCGCCTATTCAGCCCGTGGTCAGACCCTGCCTTCCTACGGGCCAGAGTGCCCCTGGGACAGGTGTCCAGGCATGTCGTGGTTTACACGGATGCCTCCGCCACGGGTTGGGGTGCTGTGTGCAACGGGCAAGCAGCATCGGGCTCCTGGACAGGACCTCGACTGCAGTGGCATATCAATTGCCTCGAGTTGTTGGCTGTGCTTCTGGCCCTTCGTCGCTTCCGACCGACGTTGCGTCAGAGGCACGTGCTTGTTCGCACCGACAGCACTGGGACCATGGCTTACATCAATCGCCAAGGCGGTCTCCGCTCCCGTCGCATGTCACAACTCGCCCGCCGTCTGCTCCTCTGGAGTCAAACGTGGCTGAAATCGCTACGTGCCATTTACAAACCAGGGGAACTCAACCGTGCAACCGATCAGCTCTCACGGGAGACCACCCACCCTGGAGAGTGGTGACTCCACCCCGAGACAGTCCAGCTGATTTGGAGCCATTTCGGCGAGGCCCAGATAGATCTGTTTGCCTCCCCCGAATCCTCCCACTGCCAGCTGTTTTACTCCCTCACCGAGGGAAGGATGCTATGGCACACAGCTGGCCTCCGGGGCCCAAGTATGCCTTTCCCCCAGTGAGCCTCCTTGCACAGACCCTGTGCAAGATCAGGGAGGACGAGGAGCAGGTTTTGCTGGTTGCGCCACACTGGCCCACCAGGACCTGGTTCCCAGAACTCATTTCCCTCGTGGCAGCCCCTCCCTGGAAGATCCCCTTGAGGAAAGACCTTCTTTCTCAGGGGATGGGCACAATTTGGCACCCGCGTCCCGACCTGTGGAACCTGCACGTCTGGCTCCTGGACGGGACGCGTCAGACCTCGCCGGCCTTCCCCAGGCCGTGGTAAATACTAGGGGTGGGACGATACAGGTAACTCACGATTCAATTCTGTGGCGATATGTGGCCCATGCACGATATCGATAATATCGCGATTCACGATATCTACGATATTCAATATATTGGAAGAAATTTCATCAACGATATATCACGATATATGTGACTGAAAAAGAAAAAAATACCCATAATAAGGAAATCTTATGCATTTATTAATGCCAACATTTCCAACACTGTGCAAAGAAATATGCATTTGCATAATAACTCACTGCCTCCTGGTCTTAAATGTAAACACTGTACAGCTAGACAGATAAAAGTGCCTGAACATTAAAAAACAACATGAACATTAACTAACATGTGTAAACCATGATACTGAAACGTCAGTAGTAAGTTACTGTAAAGTGCTTTATGTTAACCTGGACAGTGGTCTCATCAATGCATATTCTTCTTGAGGAACACTAACGCCTGTTTCACACATACTCCGTCTGCAGTCCGTGTGCGTTACGTATGCGATGCAGAAGCAGCACGGACTCGTTTTGCTTTCACACAGGACACGTTTGCAGTCCGTTCCTGATCCGCGGCTGTTTACCACAAACACACCATTTATCCGTTATTTTGATTTCAAATACAAACGTGCTTTTTCAGCATTGTGATACTCTTTTATCACAGTACACTAATACAATTCTAGATATATTCACGTTTAAACTCAACGTATAATAAACAACGTATTATTCAATGCACTTGCACAGCTACCGCGTGCAGTGTGAACGCTCTAATCCGTTAACATGGGTGCGGAAAAAAATACTCAACGCATAAGCACTGCAGACGGAGTATGTGTGAAACAGGCGTAACTGATCAGCATGCTCAACTAGCGGGTGCGTCTTTGATTTGTTTTTCGTTATCTTCCGCCATTCTTCTCACTTCTCTTTTTTGCTTCTTCTCTGATGTTGTAAGATAACTTGTGTTCTTCACTGGCCGCTGCTTCCGCCACTTTACGCCTATTTACTCGAACAGCGCCCCCCGCAAACAGAATGGTAGATATTGGGTAGTGACAGTGACACTGACGACGGGTAAATTAATCATTTGTGTTGTAATAAAATATCGATATTGGCCGTTAGTGTATCGATTATTTATTGCGACAGAGAGCACAACAATATATTGCAATATCGATTTTTTTTCCCACCCCTAGTAAATACTATCACTCAGTCCCGAGCACCCTCTACGAGGCAGGCTTACGCACTGAGGTGGGGTCTGTTTGTTGACTGGTGTTCCTCCCTTCGGCTCTCAAAGCGTACGTTGCTGCCATCGCAGCGTATCACGATGCAGTGGATGGAACATCCCTGGGTAAGCACCAACTCATCATGAGGTTCCTGAGAGGTGCGAGAAGGATTAATTCTCCCAGACCGCACCTCGCACCCTCCTGGGATCTCTCCGTCACTCTTCAGGGCCTACGGGATGCCCCATTTGAGCCACTCGCGTCAGTTGAGCTAAAATTTCTGTCACTTAAGACAGCGCTCCTGACTGCGTTGGCCTCCATCAAGAGGGTAGGGGACCTACAAGCCTTCTCTGTCAACGAATCGTGCCTTGAGTTCGGGCCCGGCGATTCTCACGTCATCCTGAGACCCCGGCCCGGGTATGTGCCCAAGGTTCCCACCACGCCTTTCCGCGATCAGGTGGTGAACCTGCAAGCTCTGCCCCCTGAGGAGGCAGACCCAGCTTCCGCGCTGAGTTGTCCAGTCCGTGCTTTACGCCTTTACGTAGACCATACTCAGCACTTCAGACGCACCCAGCAGCTCTTTGTCTGCTTCGGAGGTCAGCAGAAAGGGAATGCTGTCTCCAAACAGAGGTTGGCTCATTGGGTGGTAGAAGCCATCTCCCTGTCATACTTATACCAGGGAGAGCCATGCCCCTTAGGTGTTCGGGCCCACTCCACACGGAGTGTTGCCTCTTCCTATGCGTTGGCTCATGGCGCCTCACTAGCGGATATCTGCAGAGTTGCCGGCTGTGCGACACCTAATACCTTCGCCAGGTTTTACAACCTCCGCGTAGAGGCCGTATCCTCCCGTGTCTTAACTTAAAGACTTCAGGTGAGCGGGAGGACGGCTGGTGTCGGCTTGCTGCGCCATTCCCACGAGGATCCGTGCGCTATTCTCCCTGACTGTGATCCTGCCTGGGTCTCCTTCGCCCCGCAGGTTGTGGCTATATTTTCAATATTTCCAGTGGAGACGACCGCTGTTTCCCTCGTATATCCCTAAAGTTTATGTATATATTGAATTTACTTTTATTTCCACATGTAAAGATTTCATGTGCTCCGACCCCCAAACCCATGCTTCAGTACATCTGGCATCCCTGTGGGGCCCCCAATATTGGCCCCCAGGGGGTTGGGAAGGTTACATTACAAGATCCATCTGCTGGCACGTCCGCCTGTCGGCACGTGGGTTTGTGCGTAACGCGGCATCACGGTCGTGGCCTGTTCCATAGGGTCTGTTCCCATATGTAACGTCGTAGTGAAACCACTGTATATACCCGTATGTACGGGACATGGCTTGGCATGCAAATACCACTCGCCAATGTTCATTGGCCTTTTGAATAAGGCTCAGAGATGATTGGTCTCTCAGGCGATTCCCATATGTAACGTCTCCGTTCCCTCTTTCAGGGAACGAGGGTTACCTACGTAACCTAGACGTTATCCAAACTTAACCAGGATTTCCGGGGCAAGAATCTTGACATCATTCGTTGTTGGGAAGCATTATTACGGATTATTTAATAATCCAATATTACAGATTATTATTTGTTTCTTACAAACATGCATCTTTGAGCTTCACAAGATTAACTGATGGACTAGAATGGTGTGAATTACTTGTGGATTATTGTAATGTTTTTACCAACTGTTTGGACTTTCATTCTGACGGCACCCATTCACTGCAGAGGATCCAATCTTTTCTGATGAAGAAAAAAACTCATTCACATCTTATTTTCTTTTTCTTTTTTTTTTTGGTGAAATATTCCTTTACACATATTTTACAAAAACAATGATATTGTACAAATTATGTAAGGGATAATCAACGGTTTGCCGTGCATTAAAGGATTTTAAATGCACGACGTGGAGGCTAATAACCGCCCGACGCGAAGTGCATTTTAAATCCTTTAATGCACGGCAAGCCGTTGATTATCCCGCTTATTCCATGGTCATTTGCTAAGTTATAAACAAGTTAAAACTAGTACTGCTCTTTGCAGCTCAATATTTGACTGAATAGGTAAAAAAGACGGTTATTTTCGTCAGTTATGACACGCCGCTCTAGCATTCTGCCTGCTTCAAATCAGACACAGACATGAAATAGTGCGGTAAGATCACATTTATTTGAATGAATTCTAGCATTTGTTTCAGTAAATTATCCATCGACCGAGAGAGAGGTAGAGATGACAGTTGTGTGTGTGTGTGTGTGTGCGTACCTGTCTGCATTGCTGTGCGTCTGCGCGTCTCTCTCTACAAACAACGAATTCATTCAAAAACCGCAGTTTTACCACCTCGTTGCTGAGGAATATAATGTAGCGATCTAGTATCTAGGATATTTTAACAATAAGAATTGCGGGGAAGTGCTGACAAGAAGTTTATGTATGTGCGCAGCACAATGCGATCTCCGATCTCTCTCTGTCTCTCTGCGTTTGTGTGCATCAATTAAAGCAGCGCATTAATATAGAACGGTGATTAAACTGACTTGGAACTACCTGTGCATTAAACGGTTTTACTGCACACCTGCCAGCCAATCAGAATCCAGTATCCAGACATTCCATGGAATAATATGAATTAGGCACCAGTTTGCCAAAACATAACATAGTCATGAATTGTCATCGGTGTTGGCACAACACTCAACAGGCGTTACTAAGAATCTCTGCAGCAGTTCACAGAAAAGACCTTGGTGCTTCGGTAACAAAAGACAGAGAACTGCATGACAACAAGCTGCTGATTCTCTATCTCACCTCGGCATTCATTATATATCAGCATTAACCTTTATATATTTGAACTTTTGTCCAAATTGTTGAAAATCAGCTGACATTAGTGACCTTAACAATAACCGCCTAGTCAAAATGAACTTACTTTGCAAAAATGTTTTCATGAAGCCAGTTCACTTTAAATGCACATGGAAATGCAAAGACCAAGAACATAAGACCATCTCTTTTTTTTTTTACCAAACAAAATTTGCTGATGGAGGTCTAATAAAGTATTAGTAGCAAAAATGACATAAAACTTTGAGATAGATGTACTCTAGCCTTCTCTCTCTCTTTATGACACACAATGCATTTCCTACCCAAATACGGCTGAGCCTATTAAATTTCACCAGGGGAATTCTTGTTGAATGCAGATAAAAGGAAATGTTTTTCTATAAGACCCATAATTGTTGTGCACGTCTGCACCTGTGCCTCAGGTCCATCCACAATGAACTCAATGACAACGTTAGGCTCTTTGCATTTGGATGAATGACATTTTGAATGAAAAGACAAAAAGTAAGACTAAGACAAATAAACTGTTTTTGAATATCACTGTAAAAACACTGTACTTTCCCAAGTAAATGCACATTACTTGTAACATCCAAGTCCTACGTGGTTCTTTAAAGGCTTAATTTGTCTATAATGAATCGCTGAGACTTGCTCATTTGACAACAACAGGCATTTAAATCTTCTGGTTTTATGTATCATAGCTGCGTGCAATGTGGCAAAGCAAACTAATCAGCTAGGGTTATTATGTCGTGCCATTGGACGCATATCGTGAAAAACAACAGTGCTGTGGTTGGTGGGTTGAAAAATAAGCCAATCTCACAGTCATGAGCTCAAATCATGCCCAAAGCAACAGTGCTGCAAAAAGCCTCTCAACAGCCTGCAAAAGTCTTATATTATTCGAACCTAAGACTGTAAGAGTATCTAACTACTGAGTGTGTCTAACAGTGATGGCTAACCAGTATTTAATATATGGTGGCAAATCTAAGACCACATTGAGAATCAGAGAATTTAAACACAAAATTGAGTTTTAGGATATTTATTTTACCAAAATAAGAGGGATCATACAAAATGCATGTTATTTTTTATTTAGTACTGACCTGAATTATATATTTCACATAATAGACATTTACATGTAGTCCACAACAGAAAATAATAGTCGAGTTTATAAAAATAACCCTGTTCAAAAGTTTTGAACCCTTAATTCTTAATACTGTTTTGTTGCCTGAATGATCCACAGCTGTGTTTTTTTGTTTAGTGATAGTTGTTCATGAGTCCCTTGTCTGTCATAAACAACTCTGAACCACTGTTCTTGTCACTCATAGTGTCCACAGATGAAGACAACAACGAAGGTATATCAAAAAGTCTCTTTTAATGAAATTCAACAATAGAGCCAACGAATTGTAAAGGCCGGCAGCCATATCACCCTGTAGCCCAAGTTTGGTTGCCCACTGAAGCTAAGCAGGGTTGAGCCTGGTCAGTACCTGGATGGGAGACCTCCTGGGAAAACTAGGTTGCTGCTGGAAGAGGTACTAGTGAGGCCAGCAGGGGGTGCTCACCCTGTGGTCTGTGTGGGTCCTAGCACCCCCAGTATAGTGACAGGGACACTATACTTCCAAAAAGCACCGTCCTTCGGATGAGATGTTAAACCGAGGTCCTGACTCTCTGTGGTCATTAAAAAATCCCAGGATGTCTTTCGAAAAGAGTAGAGGTGTGACCTCGGCATCCTGGCCAAATTTGCCCATTGGCCTCTGGCCATCATGGCCTCCGAATCATCCCCATATTCTAATTGGCTTCATCAATCTGTCTCCTCTCCACCAGTAAGCTGGTGTGTGGTGGGCGTTCTGGCGCACTAATAGTTGCATATGAGTCCCTCAGTTGTCCTCAGTGTGAAAAGATGGATCTCAAAATCGTACAGTCATTGTTCAAATACACAAAAATGCTGAAAAACCAAATAATTTGTAGGACCTGAAGGATTTTTCTGAAGAACAGCAGGCAGTTTAACTCATGAACAACTATAACTACAAAAAAAAAAAAAGCTGTGGATCATTCAGTTAACAACACAGTATTAAGAATCAAGTGAATGTAAACTTTTGAACAGGGTCATTTTTATAAATTCAACTATTTTCTCTTGTGAAATCTCTTATTCAGGTCAGTACTAAAAAAAAAAATAACATGCATTTTGTATGATCTCTACTATTTTGGCAAAATAGTTAACATTTGGCAGATTCTGCAAGGTGTATGTAAACTTTTGACCTCAACCTCTTTCTCTCTCTCTCTGTAGATATATTGCACAACAAAATTAAGAAATGTTTTTGTAAGACTGATTACAAAATATTTTCAAAAATAACTAACAGTACAGACAGTCAGATGTTTTGGCTTTATCTCATCTTCATTAGCTAATCTCAATTCCGGAAAACATGACAAGGTTTTACACAAACTTGTATGCCGCTGTCACGAGAGACAAACCGAAAAACCAAAACACTTTCAGTTTCCATTTTTACTCAGATTGTTATCATAAATGGAAATAAAGAGGTTAAAAACGGTTGCATAGTTTTCAATGATCATTATTAGACCTATGATATACATATATAAGCATGCATTGTTTTAGTGAAAGTGAACATAAAGCAACAGTGCCTCCCTCTGAATATCACACACACTGCAACAGGTCAGTGATTTTCAACAGGTTTTGCTTCAGAAACCCAAAACGTACATTGGACATCAAGGGATGACCTGATATTATTCACTGTACAAAGCAAACAAACAAAACTGAATTAATATTACATTGAACCGCATAGGCAAAACAATATGCAAACATTAGTTTTGAATGTTATTTGGTTTCTAAATTACTTCAATGTCAATGGTTTCATGCTCTCAGCAGTCAATAATTGAATGCATAAAATATGCGTCTGGCATATATTGCATCTGTCTAATTTGGTTGCTTCTACAAAGTCACAGATGAATTTGCTGCCAAATACAGCTTCATTGGACCTACAGCCTTTCCTCTAAACACGATTCCACTTATTTTCTGCAGTACATCAGAACAAAACTGCCATTTCATTTCAACAAAAATAAGAGCACGTATTTTATTCCTTTGTTGTAGTTTATTTTTAAAAGACAGTGCAGTATTGCTCTAGATCATATAAATCATCTCCATGCACAAGAATCAGTCCAATCTTGACATTTAGTTCAGGTTCATTGCATTGATATTCTTCCTTCCAGTGAAAGGGAAAAAGATGAGGTAACTCCGGGACCTTCTCATGGGTGAGCTATGATTCAGCAATCTCTCTGCTTGCAGATGAAAGTTTCAAATGAACTGATTTCCTGAAGCAATGGGATGTGCGGTCAAGTGGAGTAAGATGACTATATCAATCTCATGCAGAGGTGAAAAGGCACTGGCTGAAACAGGAGGTACTAAACCTCATTTTACTCGTGCATTTTATCCCATAGCGTCAGCCCTTGCAATACTATTCTATAGTATCACATGCATTACTATTAAATCACATGCCTAAAGTAAAATCAACATCTATTAAAACCATTTTCTCAAAAAAAAAAAAAGGCTTCTGAGTTCAGGAGGATTTTCTCTGCCTAAAGCAAGACAGATGCCAAATCCATTTCAGAAAGGATCTCATTTTCTATAAAAATATTATGGGAATTCTTGTTAACCCTTGATCAAATCAGGCACCGAGCAGCTTCATACGAAACAGGCCGTGTTTATGAGAAACCAGTTATGAGATTCCATCAGCCCTGTCGCTTTTCAATAATTGATCAAATAACACATCATGCATTACGAAAAGTATTGGATGCTACTGGCTGGTGTCATTCTGATGAACTGAAATGCGTGCCTGCTGGCTTCCCTGCTGAAGACATCCATCATTCTGACAGACTGAGAGTCAACAGTTCAACAAACAGCATGAAAGATTCACAAACTAATCTGTGTTGCAAAATCTTCCGTGTCCTACACATTCCACTTCAGATCTCTTTGAGAGAGAAAAAACACGTCTAGACATAAAACCGTAAACAGCACTCAATGTACAGCAAATAAAAAATATTAGTGAATCATTTTAATCTAATCCTCATACAAAGCTATTATATAGCTATTTTAAGACTTAGAATATAGCTTATAAGTACATTAAGACAAAATTTTGTTTTCTTGGTGAACTATTCTTTAAAGGATTAGTTCACTTTCAGAATAAAAATGTCCTGATAATTTACTCACCCCCATGCCATCCAAGATGTTCATGTCTTTCTTTCTTTAGTTGAAAAGAAATGAAGGTTATTGAGAAAAACATTCCAGGATTTCTCTCCATATAGTGGACTTCAATTGGGATCAGTGGGTTGAAGGTCCAAATTGCAGTTTCAATGCAGCTTCGAAGGGCTCTACACAATCCTAGCCGAGGAAGAAGGGTCTTATCTAGCGAAACGATCTGCCACTTTTTTTTTTTTTTAAAGTGCTCATATTGCACTTGCTTGATTTCATGTATTACGTAATCACATAGTCAGAAGTACCAATCCAGTGTTTACAAAGTGACCGTGCAAAGAAAGTCACACACTTTACAAAAAAATGGTAAAACAATGATGTCAGATGATTTTGAAGTTGGAGGAGAAAATTTGATTTTTTTGCCCTACCCTATCTTTTTGAACCAAAGTACACAGATGACTAACTAACCATTATTGACTTTTTTCAACATGATTACATAATGCTTGAAGTCAAGCTAGTGCAAGATGAGCATCTGTGGTTAAAAAGTGTATCAATTCGTTTTTTTTTTTTGTTTTTTTTAAATGACTGTTTGTTTCACAAGATAAGACCCTTATTCCTCAGCTGGGATCGTGTAGAGCCCTTTGAATCTGCATTGAAACTGCAATTTGGACCTTCAACCTGCTGATCCCCATTGAAGTCCACAATATGGTGAAAAATCCTGGAATGTTTTCCTCAAAAACCTTCAAAAAGGTTCTTTTCGATTGAAGAAAGAAAGACATGAACATCTTGGATGACATCGGGGTGAGTAAATTATCAGGAAATGTTGTTCTGGAAGTGAACTAATCCTTTAAAACAACATTGTGAACAGATAATTTTTTACATTTATTTTTAATACATATATTTCTGTAAATTTACACATTTTTTTAATTGCGCCATCACTTAAAAACGTTCCTGGAAGCAGGGTCGTCGGACAGGGGGTAATAGTGGAACAGAGTAACAGGGGCCCTTGGTGAGGGGGGGCCCATCGCGAGCCACACATCCCCCCCCCCTCCCGAACGTATTATTGCGATAGCAAAACCACCGCCAGTGCAGGTAAACTCCCCGATCCTAAGAGACGCACTAGCGACCCTTTAGCCGCATTGTTAGTGTGTCTGCGTCTGCCTCCCATGCCAGAGACCCGGGTTCGAGACCTGTGTGCGAGTAGGACCCGAGTGAAAGGGGTTACACAACCCCCCCCCCCAAATTTGTCATATATTTAAATGTTTTTGTAAAAACATACATTGGTAAATATTGCTGTTTATTAATGTGTTTTGTTAAATCGGTGCATATATATGTATAAAAATGATTAAATATAATTTTTCCTTGAGGTCTTTTGAAAAATTGTATATTACAAGCAATATGCAATATGCACCATAGCTAAATCTGTGCAAAGTATGTTTCGTTACGTTCAATGGGTTATTTTTTGCTTTTCTTAGTGTTGCTGAAAGTTCTACATTAATAACTGTTACAAATAAATTAACATACAGTGCCTCTCAGAAGTATTCATACCCTTTCACTTTTTCCCCCTTTTTGTTAAATATATTGCAACCTTATGCTTAACTGCTTCAAATAACTTTTTTCCACATCAATCTACACTCCATACTCCTAAATGATTGCATAACTATTCATAGCCTTTTCTGGGACACAGAAGTTTAGCTCAGGAGCATTCGTATCATTTGTAGATGTTACTACACTTCGAGTGGAGTTAACCTGTGGCAAATTCATTTGAATAAGTATGATTTGGAAATGCACACACATCTCAATTAAAGGTCTAACAGCTGAAATGCATATCAGAGCAAAAACCAAGCCCTGAGGTCAAAAAACGTCCTGTAGCACTCAGAGACAGTATTACGCCAGGCCACGCATCTGGGGAAGAGTTCAGAAAAAATTCTGCTAAATTGAAGGTTCACAGAAGCATGTAGTCTCTGTTACTTTTAATGGAAGAATTGGAATGGAAACAACCAGGACTCTTCCTAGATCTGGCCTCCTGGCCAAGGGTATGAATACTTATGCAATGTACTTATTTGAGCTTTTTGATTTTTAATAAATTGACTTTTTTAATGAATTGTTGTGACAATTCTGTTTTTGCTTTGTCATTATGGTGTATGGAGTGTAGATTGATGTGGGAAAAGGGTAATTTAAAGCAGTTTAACATAAGACAGCAACATAATTGTGAAAAGGGGGTATGAATACTTTTGCAAGGCACTGTAGATACAGTACAATACATATAATAATGCAGATAAATTAAAGACATCCTGGCATGAGAATATTTAAGACATGTAACTGCATAATAATTGGTGCAAAACACTGCAATACAATTTGGAAAGTTATAAGTATAAAATTTAGTTAGAAATATTAGGCTACAGTATCACATTGCCCTTTGGGAGGTGGAAGAACAAGGTAAAGGGTTCGAAATGCATAGTTTCAGGGTACAGTTTTGTTTTGAATCGCTCGTCTCTGATGCACGTGTTCAAGAGAAACACAGACCCGCAATGAGTCAGTGATAGAGCGATCATGTGCATGAGAATGTGGTTTAGTTCAGTCTGAGCTGTTTATAGACCAGTCATAGGGCAGATAGCTCACTTTGACCTTTCCTTCTGACAGCAGAGTCTGCAGATTCCTCTTCTTCTGTGATGCTCCCATATGGTCAAACACCCAGTTCAGCAGCTGAAAAACAAAACATTACTAACTTAGCAAGTGCATGTTTAAAGATAGAACCAAACACTTGCATTGTATGGAAAAGGGCATCTTTGGAATTCTGCTAAACATCTCCTTTACTGTTAAATAGAAGAAAAAAACTATGACTTACAATGAAACCACAAGATTATCTTCCATGTGCATGAATTGAGAGTGATGATATATTTTAGTAATACCTTTTCATCAGTGCCTCCAAAATCTGCCTTGTACCATTTAAAGATCTGGCTGAGCTTCACTTCTCGTCTCACGCTGTCAATCACAACGCTGTCGTCATTCTCCAGGAACGCTTCTGCTGCTGCTCGCAACTGACTATCAATGTCCTGATGTGAAACACACAGGAAGACTTGGCTATAAAACACTATTTGCTTTACACTGTCTGAAGAATTTAGACATTTATACACTGTATTGTAAATGAGAGTACTTAGGATGTTAACCTGTGCTGTGTATGTCTTAATTGGAGGGCAGCTCTTTGCACCACAGTTCAGTGCAAAATGAACAAGAGGCTCAACATCAGGAAGTGCCACCTAATGGATGAAGACACACATTACTAATGATGATAACATTCAGATATATTCTACTCCAGCTTCTCAGCTTTTTTTTTTTGTCTAAAAAGTACCTCCACAATTTCAATAGACTTCTGTTCAAAAGTCTAGTGTTGGTAAGATGTCTTAATGTTTTTGAAAGACATCTCTTATGCTCACAAATTATCGCATTTATTTGATCGAAAATACAGTAAAAACAGTTATATTGTGAAATATTATTACAATTTAAAATAAATGTTGTTTATTTGAATACATTTTAAAAATGTAATTTATTCCTGTTATGCAAAGCATCATTACTCCAGTCTTCAGTGTCACATAATTCTTTCAGAAATCATTCAGAAATCAAATATGCTTATTTGTTACTTTTATTAACAACGTTGGAAAGTGTTGTGCTGCTAAATATGTTTGGAACCTTTTTTCAGGATTCTTTGTTGACTATAAAGTTCAAAAGAACATAATTTAATTGAAATATATATTTTTTGTAACATTATAAATGTCTTTACGGTCACATCCATTTAATGTTTCCTTGTTGAATAAAAAATATTTCTAAACAAAAAAAAAAAAAAAAAATCTTTTGAAATGTAGTGTATGTACACACTGGTTTAACATAAAACATAAAAGCCAGGATTAGACTTCCTTTTCTTTTTTTTTTTACTGAATTTTACTGAAAATTAATTAATTAAAGTTAAAAGTTAAATTAAACTATTTTTAATTATTTAAATCTTTTTTTCAGCTCTAATATCTTTCGTTTAATAGATTTATTAAAGCAAACTTGAAATATTTCCAAATACACCTGGAACCTGCTGAAGTAATTTGCAAAATAAAATGCAAAAATTGAGGTACCTTTCTCCTATAAATTACAGGCAATACAAATCTGAATTTTATGGAAGCCACTGAAAAAAAAGGTAATTGCGACTCTTTATCTCACAATTCTGAACTTTTTCTCGCAATTGACTTTTTTCTTAGAATTGTAAGATAGAAATTCACAATTTTGAGTTGTAAAGTCAGAATGGCAAGACATAACCTCAAATAAAGTTATAAAGTAAGAATTGTGATATAAACTCACGATTGACTTTTTTTTCTCAGAATTGTGATATAAACGTACAATTTATAAAGTCAGTTATAAAGTCAGAATTGTGAGATATAAACTCAGAATTTTTCTCAGAATTGTGTGATACAAACTCACAATTGACTTTTTCTCACAATTGTGAGATATAGTCAGAATGGCAAAATATAAACTCACAATTCTGACTTTTGCTCAGAATTGCGTGATATACACTCACAACAGACTTTTCTCAGAATTCTGAGATATAAACTTGCAATTGCGAGATATAATTATATAATTGTGACTCTTTCTTAGAATTGCATGATATAAACTCACAATTGACTTTTTCTCAGAACTGTGTAATACAAACTTATAATTCAGAGTCTTTTTCTCAGAATTGTGTGATATAAACTCACAACTGACTTTCTCAGAATTGTGAGATATAGTCCGAATTGCGAAATATAAACTCACAATTGACTTTTTTCTCAGAATTGTGAGATATAAACGTGCAAATGCAAGATATAAAGTCAGAATTGCGAAATATAAACTCACAATTCCCCCCCTTTTTTTCAGAATTGTGTGATATACACTCACAACAGACTTTTTTCTCAGAATTGTGAGATATAAACTTGCAATTGCGAGATATAAAGTCAGAATTGCGAAATATAAACTCACAATTCTGACTTTTTTTCCCCCAGAATTGTGATACAAACTCGCAATTGAATTTTTTCTTAGAATTGCGAGATATAAACTCACAATTCAGACTTTTTCTCAGATTTTCTTAAAGGAATAGTTCACCTAAAAAATGAAAATTCACCGGCTACATTGCCAGAACACGTTGACACGTCACGCGCCGGCTGTTGCTGTTCAATACAGTTGAATGTTGCGGTGGATCAGAGTTAAATAACGATATAAATACTGTTAACTAATCGACTAATCGTTTTGTGTCTTTTTGTATCGCATAGAGCCGCAGGGTTTAATTTGGGTTTGTCTGTGTATGTTTTTTTAACTCTCAAAGATTTGGTGCCCATTGATTGCCATTATATGACTGAAGACAGCAACGGCTTGAGCTAAAAATCTCTGTTTGTGTTCTACTGAAGAAACAAAGTGACCTACATCTTGGATGCCCTGGGGGTAAGCAGATAAACATCCAATTTTCATTTTTGGGTAAACTATACCTTTAATTCTGACTTTATAACTTGTAATTGAGAGTTTATATCATGCACTTCTGAGAAAAAAAAAACTGTGACTTTATATCTCGCAATTCTCAGAATTGTTAGTTTGCTAGTTCCGAGAATTGCGAGATAAAAAGCCACAATATATTTATTTATATTTAGTGGTGGCAACAGGCTTCCATAGAATTTACCCTTGAGATACATTCTTTAAAAAACAGGGGTTTTTACCATGATTCCATAAAACAAGTGTGAACAAACCACACATTCTCTATCTGGGTTACCTGCAGCCGAGGGTCGTTTCTAGAAAAGGGCTTCAGGAGTTGTGCCACACCTTTGCGATTTCCTCTAAGCACTCCGTTTTCAATATCCTGCAGTGTGAACACCTCACCGCCGATGAAGTAGCTCACATAGTTGAAGAACTGGAAAACAACAGACCAAATGTACAAGCACTGAAAACATTTCACATTTACTTCTTAAAATTCTTAAACACCAAATCTCCACTTCTCTTACCCGATACCTTTGCCATATGTTTTTTGGAAAGCCCAGACGCAGGTTCCCATGTATGACGAGGGCATTATAGATGTTGATAAAGAAAGCCAGTTTTTCTTCACGACTCAGAGACAGTAGCTCCACACGCTGAAGTTGGACAGCGAGATCACAGTAGCGCTCAAAGTACAGGCTCCGGGACATGGCCTTGTAATCAACTGTCTGAAAGTGGAGACCCAGACGGTCACAATGACACGCACCTTTCTTATTTAAAACATAATGTGGCGTAACGCTCCTCAGGTCATTCATCCAACACAAACATCAAATGTCTGAGTGCATGTAGCGTTTGTATCTGTGACAAATCTGGTGAACAAGGTCTTGCATCTGTTTGATATGCAGTGTGTGATGAGATGCGTAACGGTGCGTTACCTTGCCATCTTCAGAGAGATGATCAGAGTACAGTTTCAGGATCAGATTCCTCAGTGCCTCCGAGAGCTCACAGGCTGCTTTGGGCAAGAGAATAAGAAACGACAGAAACAATCAAACACAAAAGTTTTTTTTTTTTGTTTTTTTTTTCTTACCCATTACGTAACTGATAACTAGATACGCATATCCTGAAGGAAATACCAGCACTTGTAAAGCAGCAAAAAAGTATTGTGTTAAAGTTATAGGTAGGTTTATGTTTTAGGTTTTGCGAAATACTTTTCATCCAGTGTCATCCAAAATGTTCATGTCTTTCTTTCTTCAGTCGAAAAGAAATTAGTTTTTGAGAAAAAATATTACAGGATTTTTTCATATAGTGGACTTCAATGGGGATCAACGGGTTGAAGGCCTAAATTGCAGTTTCAATGCAGAATCAAAGGGCTCTACACGATCCCAGCTGAGGAATAAGGTTCTTATCTAGTAAAACGATCTGTCGTTTTCTAAATAAACCTTAAAATTTATATACTTTTTAACTTTTTAACCACAAATGCTTTTACACTTTAAACTAACTCTGCAATGTGCATCTTTACGCATTATGTAATCACGTTGGAAAGGCCATTTGACTTTCTTTGCGCGTCCGCTTTGTAAACACAGGTCGGTACTTTCAACAACCTTTCCAACATGATTACATAAAGCGTGAGGTCAAGCTAGTGCAAGATGAGCATTTGTGGTTAAAAAGCACATTATTATTATTATTAGTTTTTAGAAAATGATTGTTTTGCTAGAAAAGACCCTTATTCCTCGGTTGGGATTGTGTAGAGCCATTTGAAGCTGCACTGAAACTGCAATTTGGACCTTCAACCCATTGATCCCCACTGAAGTCCATTATATGGAGAAACATCCTTTTTTTTTCCAAAAAATCCATGTTTTTCTGAAAAACTTTAATTTCTTTTTGACTGAAGAAAGAAAGACATGGGGTGAGTAAATTATCAGGAAATTTTTCTTCTGGAAGTGAACTACTTCTTTTAAATATGTGCAAGAAAGACAAGACTAATCAATAAAAATATGCAAATAGATTTAAGAAATATTGAAACTGAAATTAAAATATTATGAAGAAGTCGTTGCTGTCATTCTGTCATATACTTTTCTATCATTTCAATCTTAAACATTTTATAAATATGGCTACACAATTATGACTAATTGTGATTGTTCAAAATATTCAGGGTCAGAAAGATTTTAAAGAAATGTATACTTTTATTCAACAAGGATGCTTAAAATTACAAAATAAAAATGACACTAAAAGGCATTTATAATAATACAAAATATTTCTATTTTAAAAAAATTATGTTCTTTTGAACTTTTAAAAAATCCACAAAAATTATTAGGCAGCACAACTGTTTCTGACATTGATAATCATAAATGTTTCTTAAACAAATCATCATTTCAGAATGTTTTCTGAAGGATCATGTGACACTGAAGACTGGAGTAATGATGATGAAAATTCAGCTTTGCATCACAAGAATAAATTACATTTGAAAATATATTCAAATAGAAACCAGTTATTTTAAATTATAATAATATTTCACAGTATTCTATTTTTACCGTATTTTTCATCAAACAAATGCATACTTGATTAACAAAAAGACTTTTTGTTCTTTCAAAAACATAAAAAACCTAATTGACCCCAAACTTTTGAACACTAAATCTGATTCCCCATTGCATTTGTGCACCAGGCAGGGATCTTAAAATGTTCAGCATCTGCAAAAAAACATGTTCCACATTTAGTATCACATTTTGATGCAATGTGTGTAGACTTAAATGGAACGCTGTAATTGACACTTGTTATGATTAATTCATTCCTGCACCTGTAACTGCAATCTTGATTATTAATTTAAATAACCGTGAAGCTCTAATTACAAAAACTAAAAATAGACAGCACACCTAAGCCGGAGTATTAAAAAATAATAAATAAATAATGTTTATTATTATTTATAAATAACAGTACAGAAATAATATAAAAAAAATAATAAAGATTTAATTGACTGCAGTTTAATACTTAATGTTGAATGACTAAAAGAACATCAATATAGTGCTGCCTTACAAACAAGCAAGTAATTAACATTTAACATGACTGGAAATGAACCAAGCTCATAAATGATTAAATAATCATTGAGTGTAACCCCACGCTTTAGAGACGCATACAGAACACATACAAGTCTAGACAAGCATATTTAAGAGAAGTGAGAACAGAAAGATGAATCTAAAGAAGTTGGCGTAAGACTAAAACTGTGGTTTTGGACATCCTGCTCGTGCATACCCATCATTACGCCACATGCTGCCGTTTCTTCAGAGGTAAATGCTGTGTTGGGAACATGCTCCAGTAGCCTAAATAACACACTTCTGTTATCCAGTCACAGACTTCAAATGCTTCCTAACCATTAAAGGTCCCATATCGTCAAAATCAAAATTTCCTGGCTTTTTTCATGATAACTAAGGTCTAGGGGCTATCTAACTACCATATGAGTTTCAAAACAGTCAATCCACAGTAAACTGCACACAGCCTGCTTAAAGTAGCTGTTCATTTTCACGAGCAGCTGTGACTTCCGTAACGATGTGACGTCCGATCGACTCAAGTCACCGCCTTCAGTCACAAACCAACGTCCCACCCTCCTTTTGTCAAACCCCCAGACAACAACGCATCCATTCCATTGAGCAACAACAACAGGAAAACAAGTGGAGAAAACCCTGTTCAGTCGATAGATGTCAAGCTACGATCATTACACAGGCTTCAGAACAACGTGAATATAAGAGACCAGCGGCACGTCAACTTCAGCCTCTTTCACACAGCGATTCCGGTAAATACACGGATAATGTGTCCCACGATTTGTTCCGGAATTGTTTAATTTGGTTCATTCACAGTTGTTTTCCGGGATCTGTGCGTGCTTTACACACAAACCATAAAGACATGTGACGTTTGGATGTGAGATGTAATGCGACGCGTACGATTCACTAAACTGAAACTAACCTGAACAAACTGTGCTTCAGCGCTGATAGTGAGGAGCTGGCTCTGCCTGATGATCGCTGCTTCATTCCACTTTGCACGTAACGTTATTTTTCGTTGTGAAGAGTCGCTTGATAACGTGCATCATTACTACAACACTGCCTTTAGGTTCTGGCTTTGGTTCACACAGTTCACGTAATTTTCCAGAATCAGCGCGCATTGTGAAAGGGGCTTTACTAAAGCAACAGTTATGTAGCTTACTGCATTCGGTGTTTGTAAAAGAAAAAACATTAATGATCATTCTAAAATATCCTGTTGAGTATCAGCTCTCTCTATTGCTCTGAGCTCGCTTACGCTTACAGCTTACATGACCGTAGTTACCTGTGATTGGCCTGGTTGTGCGTCACTCAGAAAACAACAGGCCAATCAGAAGAGAGGCTCATGAATATTAATTAGATGGGCCAAAATCGACCTGTTTTTGACAGAGCTCCTAAAAAAGGAGCTGTAAAAATATATTGAGATGGATTTTGGCACTTATACCGCAAATATATATTCTTAAGGACATCAACAAATAAAATAAACCTCCAGAAATGTGTACGATATGGGACCTTTAAACTCTGGGTCATTTCACCTGCTTCCTTCCTATCTCAAAGAAAATGAGTGGAGCCAGAGCAATCTATGAGAGCCAACACCAATGGCAAACATGATTCAATACATCATCCTTTCACTGGTTTACAGAAAGTAAACACAGAAATGTCTTTGTGGGCAGGAACCCATCATTACTGTACTAGAATAGACTAGGGCTGTGTCTGACCACTGAAACATGCTATATGAAGGTCAGCATGGCATGTTTAAATCTGAGACTGTGAAATAAGATTATAAATGTACATTTTTCCTTTTTACACTTTATAATATGTTTTAAGACACGCCCAAACTCGTAGACGTTAGTTTGACAGTTGAACAGCTAAGCCCAGGCCTCCGTTACTAATTCGGAAACATGACTTCTGAACTAGTAACAAAGGAACGTTGAGTTGCTTCATTAAAAGCTTATTAAATTATTGTATTAAAAGCTCAATGTATTATGTAGTGTAGCGTATAAGAGAGATGAACTGAGCAAGTGTGATTACCTGAACCTGATACAGCATTCATTCTCAGCTCAATCTCATATTCACAATAAAACATTAGTCTGAATGAGGAAAGCATTATCGTTGTCGTAATGTTGATATCCTTTTATCTGTTAAAGGTGCAATGTGTAATATTTAAGATGATCTCTAGACAGAAATGCAATATAGTATACATAACTATGTTTTCAGGTGTGTATAAAGACCTTCCTTAATGAACCATTATGTTTTTATTACCTTAGAATTATCAGTTTATATCTACATACACCGCGGGTCCCCTCACATGGAAGTCGCCGTATTGTTTCTACAGTAGCCCTAAACGGACAAACCTCATTACTCTTTGCTGTCTAAAATGATGACATCTTAATCCCGTGTGGGCCACCGTAGCTTCTGAAAAGGGAGGGGTGAGTGGTGGACGGGAGCCGTTTGGTTGCAATTCACAACCTCACCGCTAGATGCCGCAAAAATCTATTTCGAAAAATAACTTTCGTTTGCAAAAGCTTTTATTTTTCAGTCTCTTGTTGACATCTAATGGCCAAAAAACATAGCTAAAATCACTATCAAGAACACACGCACTGTTTCTCAATACTAAACACTATTATTATATACTACTATTATTATTTATACAAAATAATATTTACTGAATAATAATATTTAATAAACAACAACAACAGCCATCATAAAAGTTGCTAGGCAATTCAGTCAAAAGTACAAAGGCAGCGCTGATGAGCTCACATGTTCGTAAACGGTGACGCAAAATTTCAAATAGACGTTATCTTTATTAACAAACTGCATATTTGAACTATAAACAAGTACAGTTTCACATGAAAGCCTCTTAAAACTACATTCTGTGACAGAAAAACAGTAATATTTTTAAAATTATGGTGGATTTTGGCATCTACCAATAAACTCGCTGTAAGAAGTACCGCAAGCGGAGTGATACAAACAAAGTTCTTTTGGACTCTAATATCGCCTATTTATCAGATTAACATGAATTAAGAATGAACAATACTTCTACAACATTTATTAATCCTGGTTAATGTTAATTTTAGAATTTACTAATGCATTTAATCCTTATTAAGTTGTGTTTGTTAACATTAGTTAATGCACTGTGAACTAACATAAACAAACAATGAAAGACTGTATTTTTATTAACTAACATTAATAAAGATTAATAAGTGGCATAATTAATGTATTGTTCGTTGATTGACAGGCCAGTAAGGCAGCAGGGCTTAACAGATTTACAGTAAGTCATGACTTGTCCCTCAAAGATTTGGTTTCCTGTCCTAGTCATAGCTAACCTTTTTTTTGGCTTGATAACAATGATAACAATAGAGTTTGTTAATGTAACACCCAAATAAATTCCTTCAGATTTTGGCTTGCTGAAACAGAGAGAGCTGAAGTAAGCTGCCCACACCTTTTTCTCTGTACATCCAGTCTAGCAGCTGTACATCCTGACAATCACCTCGCTCTTCCTAAACTCTTCTATGTCCGCAACCCTCCAACACTTAAACTCTCCTAAAGATGTACAGCCTGACTATTGAAATTCATTGCATTCAATGCATTAGACTAGAACTGTAGAATACAATAGGAAACGTTTTGCATTATTGACAGAATTTATATTCCTCATCATGTTAAACTATTTCAATGAATACTTTATTGATAAAGGATGCATTACATTGAAAGACAAATTAAATTTTAAAACATTCAAATTCAATTTTGAATAAGTAAGAATTTTAGTGTGTTTTAAAGAAATCTCTTGCGCTCACCAAGGCTGAATTTATTTGTTCAAAAATACAGAAAAAAATGATATTGTATAATATTATTACAATTGAAATTGTTAATATCTTAAGTTAAAAAGTACAGTATTTATTTATTATAGAATTCTTTTTTACTTTGATCACTGTTTATTCATTTAATACATCCTTACTGAATAAAAGTTTTTATTTTTTTAAAAAAGGAGGAAAAAATACTGACCACAAACTTCCGAACAGAAGCATATATTGTTAGAAAAGATTTCTACTTCAAGAGTGCTGTTCTTTTTAACTTCTTATTCATCTTTCAAACTTTTGAACAGCAGTGTATATTAAATTAAAATAATATTTCACATTATTGCTGTTTTTTCTGTATTTTGATTAAATAAATGCATCGGTGAGCATAAGAGACTTCTTTCAAAAACATAAAAAAAAACATCTTACTGACCACAAACTAGTAAAAACAAGGATTTATCAGTTTGCACTGAGTTGAGACATTTTATCAGTCAAAGCACCTTCTGAACCAGGAAACGGGGCTCTGTTATAACCATTAATAAAATACAATTTCCAGTTGTATAAAAGACCCCTGGGGAATGGACTGATTCAGTTATCTTTCATCAATATGAAACTGACAACAGCAGATATCAGTGGAGAAACAGCTGGTGATATGGAAAGGTTGGCTCACATGCAGGCACAAAAAAATACAGAAAAAACAAAAACAAAGTTTTCTTAGTTTCTTTAAAGCGGTCATTGGATGCCCATTTTCCACAAGTTCATATGAATCTTTAGGGTCTTAATAAAAAGTCTGTAATATACTTTGGTTAAAAATTCTTAATAGTAGTGTAAAAAAACACCCTTTTACCTTGTCAAAATCAGCTCTGCAAAATATCAGCTCATTTTATTGCATTGGCCCTTTAACTGAAAATGAGCTCTGCTCGCCCCGCCCCTCTCTGCTGTGGGATTACGAGCTGTAATGTTTACTTTAGCCGCGTTTAGCCGCGTTTATCGGCGAAACTTGCCAACAAGCACATTATTAAGAAAGATCATTTGCAAAGACGCATAAAAACCCTTATACTCACTTCTGCTGTGGGTGAAGCTGCATCACGAATGATTCACACGAACATAGACGCATATGTACAGTGGGTACGGAAAGTATTCAGACCCCCTTAAATGTTTCACTCTTTGTTATATTGTAGCCATTTGCTGAAATCATTTAAGTTAATTTTTTTTTCCTCATTAATATACACACAGCACCCCATATTGACAGAAAAACACAGAATTGTTGACATTTTTGCAGATTTATTAAAAAAGAAAAACTGAAATATCACATGGTCCTAAGTATTCAGACCCTTTGCTCAGTGTTTAGTAGAAGCACCCTTTTGATCTAATAAAGCCATGAGTCTTTTTGGGAAAGATGCAACAAGTTTTTCACACCTGGATTTGGGGATCCTCTGCCATTCCTCCAGATCCTCTCCAGTTCTGTCAGGTTGGATGGTAAACGTTGGTGGACAGCAGTTTTTAGGTCTCTCCAGAGATGCTCAATTGGGTTTAAGTCAGGGCTCTGGCTGGGCCATTCAAGAACAGTCTCAGAGTTGTTGTGAAGCCACTCCTTCGTTCTTTTAGCTGTGTGCTTAGGGTCATTGTCTTGTTGGAAGGTAAACCCTCGGCCCAGTCTGAGGTCCTGAGCACTCTGGAGAAGGTTTTCGTCCAGGATATCCCTGTACTTGTGCCGCATTCATCTTTCCCTCGATTGCAACCAGTCGTCCTGTCCCTGCAGCTGAAAAACACCCCCGCAGCATGATGCTGCCACCACCATGCTTCACTGCTGGGACTGTATTGGACAGGTGATGAGCAGTGCCTGGTTTTCTCCACACATACCGTTTAGAATTAAGGCCAAAAAGTTCTATCTTGGTCTCATCAGACCAGAGAATCTTATTTCTCACCATCTTGGAGTCCTTCAGGTGTTTTTAGCAAACTCCATGCGGGCTTTCATGTGTCTTGCACTGAGGAGAGGCTTCCGTCGGGCCACTCTGCCATAAAGCCCCGACTGGTGGAGGGCTGGAGTGATGGTTGACTTTCTACAACTTTCTCCCATCTCCCGACTGCATCTCTGGAGCTCAGCCACAGTGATCTTTGGGTTCTTCTTTACCTCTCTCACCAAGGCTCTTCTCCCCCGATAGCTCAGTTTGGCCGGACAGCCAGCTCTAGGAAGGGTTCTGGTCGTCCCAAACGTCTTCCATTTAAGGATTATGGAGGCCACTGTGCTCTTAGGAACCTTAAGTGCAGTAGAATTTTTTTGTAACCTTGGCCAGATCTGCGCCTTGCCACAATTCTGTCTCTGAGCTCTTCAGGCAGTTCCTTTGACCTCATGATTCTCATTTGCTCTGACAAGCACTGCGAGCTGTAAGGTCTTATATAGACAGGTGTGTGGCTTTCCTAATCAAGTCCAATCAGTATAATCAAACACAGCTGGACTCAAATGAAGGTGTAGAACCATTGCAAGGATGATCAGAAGAAATGGACAGCACCTGAGTTAAATATATGAGTGTCAAAGCAAAGGGTCTGAATACTTAGAATCATGTGATATTTCAGTTTTTCTTCTTTTAATAAATCTGCAAAAATGTCAACAATTCTGTGTTTTTCTGTCAATATGGGGTGCTGTGTGTACATTAATGAGGAAAAAATTTACTTAAATGATTTTAGCAAATGGCTGCAATTTAACAAAGAGTGAAACATTTAAGGGGGTCTGAATACTTTCCGTACCCACTGTACATCGGGATCGGCGCTTTCCTTTTAAAACCGAAAGTAACGTTAATCCTCTGCGTCTTCAGCGGCTCAGATGTCTGGAGTAAATGACGACTGCTTTGTTCATGATTACATCCAACAACAGAACACCTCATTCGCTCAATTAGTGTCTTCCTCTGCACCTGAGTCACACAATGGCGATCACATTCGGACTGTTTCAGCTCGGTGAGGGCGGGTCTAAGGTATGGCGCTCATGTCAATCAACTGTGTGCCATCACAACGACAAGAAGCTGAGAATGACCTGAGATATTACTTTTAAAGATAAAATTTTTAATTATGTTTTATTATAGTGTTGGGCGATATGCTCAATTTTCATATCGCCCTATCGTCAGCCTGAGAGATCGCCGATACACGATACTATCGTGCTAATTTAATTAATTATCTATGTACTAAATTCCTTATTCGTTTTGTAAAGGTAGACTTTCTTTTGGCATATGATTAAGTTGTGCGTGTACAGAGCGCTATCTGCCGGAGTTGTTCAAGTTACTTTCGGTTTCATTCTCTGCTATCGTCAGTGAGTGAGTTGTAAATGTGCGTGCCAGAATGTAAATGAATGAATATTTCTTTACCCGTCATATTGCGAGTATGTTACCGCTGTATGTCTGACCGTTGTCATCAGGTGATGTTGTAGTTCAGTTCATATTGAATGCGGAGAAGTGATGCGCGTGTAATTCACGTGCGTATTTTTAGCGCCATCTGATCGCATCGTAATTCTAATTAACGCCTATAGACGTTACTGAGATGAATGTTTATGTTTACTATATACAGACTGATTATGATACATCGTAATTAATTCAGCCTGAACCAGGTTTTACTACCTCTGTTATCCTAATGACTGCAATGCTAATATAATATAACACTCCCTTTAGAATCTACCACCGTACTGTATGATGAAAATCTCCCATTTTCACTGCACGAGGTGCGTTAAGGCGCTGTGGCCTCTCTATGCGTGTGTTTATACCGCGGCAAGTTTCTGAAGCATCCTAGAACAGACTCTCTGTGCTGCATTGCTAAAGTTAAGTTCTTTGTTGACGGATAAAAATAATAATCGTCTAACTATCGTCAAAGGCATCAGCAACAGGCGATATCTCTGACTATCGTCGATACACGATACTATCGTCTATCGGCACAACCCTATTTTATTAACAAGGTTCGGGAGGAGCACGATCAGATAATCAACCTGGACCAGGTGGAGCTCATCAGCCAATCACCTTAACAAGCTCAATTCGTATATAAATACAGCCAGCTCACCTCTGTTCCAAGACGGTTTTCTAGCATCCTACCCCCTGGACAGCATCGGAGCCCTCCCCCTGGACAGCACGCCAAATATGCTTATTAAATTTGCCTTATCACATTATATGAGAGTGCGAACTCATGAATCATTGTAGGGTGGTTGTGTACACAAACTACCAACATGTTAATGTTCAAACAACATGTAAAAGTTAGTTTTGCATCCGATGACCGCTTTAAAAGTGAGCCAGTAGCCTAAAAAATAGCAGTCATTCCTTAAAACAATCAATACCAGCAAATAAGTATGAGGAAGTACTTAAGGAAAACATCCTAGACAGTTCATACTAACCTCCATCAATCTCACCATCAGAGTCAAGACTGTTTTCTCCAGGTACAGGTGGAGCATCCAGTGGGACAGGTTCCTCTCTTACTGATTGGACGAGGCGTTCCAGCCGCTCAGAATCCTAAGAACACAAAAAACGCTATTTTGTCCCCATCCAGTTTCCCAGAAATAAATATATTTCCAGAGTATAGTCAATAGTGAAATCATACATTAATTACTGCTACTCATCTTACCAGGTTCTGGAGGTCCTCGTTGTTTCCCACATACAGGTTATTGAAGAATATCTGTGGTACGGTAATGTGACCTGTGAGCTCCTTCAATCGTGCTCTTATTTCTCTATGCTTGTTCACATCCACATCACACACAGGCACACCTAATGTACTTAGAGTAGCTTTGGCTTGTATGCAGTGAGGACAGCTGGGCACTGAGTACACTGTTACCCGCCCCCTCATGATGGTCCCGTCCTCCACCATCACAGCACCTGAATGGACGGAGTGAAAGCAATGAACCCAAGCTGACACCTGAATTCCCTGAATTCAATAAACTGAATAAACAGGCAAAAAAACTAATAAATAAAAACAGGGCACATTCTATAAATAGTTGGGACTTGGTGTCCCATGACTTGTTCTTTATTTTGTGTAACTAAAAAAAACCTCAAGTAACTTATGCCATCATTTTGGCATAACAAAGTGAACTGATATTCAATTGTAATTGCTGTTTAAAAAAATATTTTTAATGGCTCTCCCATATTTTGTGCGTGCATATTTTTTCTAGAAAACTGCTAAATCACAGTACATTTATTTGTAGTTTAAATTCTCTTTATTTTTATAGTTTCAGTTTTAGTTCTTGTCTTTTTTGTTTTAAGAATTCATATTAGTTTTTTTATTTGTATTTCAGTTTTAGTAATTTTAGTACTTCAACTTTAATGTTTTTCATGTAAGTTTTTTTTATTCATTTTTTTATCTAATTTGTATTTACTATTACTATTTACTGTAAATGTACTATTTACTAAAAATTAACAACAAAGTTCACTATTGTATTGAGTAATTGGTGGTTGCAAAAATTGCAAAAGAAGAAAAAACCTTATTTAGCTGAAACCACTCAGATTGACAAATATTTTCTGAAGGCCAAGCACCTACACTACCAGTCAAAAGTTTTAGAACAGTAAGATTTTTTTTAAAGAAGTCTATTCTGCTAAGCCAAGCCTACATTTATTTGATCCAAAGTGCAGAAAAAAACTGTACAATTTTGAAATATTTTTACTATTTAAAATAACTGTTTTCTATTTGAATATATTTTTAAATTAATCTATCCTGTGATTTCACAGTTGAATTTTAGCATCATTAATTCAGTCACATGATCCTTCAGAAATCATTCTTATATTCTGATTTGCTGCTCAAAAAAACATTTATTATTACTATTATGTTGAAAACAGCTGAGTAGAATTTTTTCCGGTTTCATTTATGAATAGAAAGTTCAGAAGAACAGCATTTATAAATGTCTTTATCATGATCAATTTAAAACATCCTTGCTAAATAAAAGTATTAATTTCTATAATTTCTTACCCAAAAAATATATACTAACTACAAGCTTTTGAATGGTAAAGTGAATAATGTTACAAAGGCTTTTATTTTAGATATAATAGAATAGAATAATAGAAAATAATAATAATAAATGCTTCTTTATTAGCATTTAACAGCAAATCAGAAAATCAGAATTAATTCTGAAGGATCATGTGACACTGAAGACTGGAGTAATGATGCTGAAAATATAGCTTTGAAATCACAGGAATAAATTACATTACAAATAGAATTAAATAGAAAATGTTAATTTAAATAGAAACAATGTTTCAAAATTGTACTGTTTTTAAATAAATGCAGGCTTGGTGAGCTGAAGAGATTCCTTTAAAAACATTAAAAATCTTACTGTTCAAAAACTTCTGGTAGTAAAACTGGGAAGAGTACATTTATGCTTATTTGCTGAAAAAATAGGAGCATTTTATATATAGGTTGTATACTATTTATAGAAATATCGAAACATAGAAGTATACTATTTACAAAAATGTACAACACTCAGCATGGTTACTATAAAATTAATGTCACTAGAAAATACACTTGTGGCTCCTTCTATAAAACCATAATGAATAAATTTTATTTTTAATCTAACTTTATGCACTTTTACAGTATTATAATTTGACGACAGTGGTGATTAACAACAATAACAGTGGCTGTGATATGATTTTCACGGACTCATGTTAGAAATATCCAAGGATCACTAATAATAACAATAATAGTCAGCAGTTTAGCACAGGAAGCAAATGCTGTTCTCTCCAAAAGCTAATATGACCTACTACAACATTGCTAAAGCTAAAAACACAAACCTACCCACCCGGCACAAACCTGAATAAGCGCTTTCCCAGACGTACCTTATCTTTCCAGCTGTTTTGACTCGTATCGGTATCAGTGCTCCAGTGCTCCACCACCTTCACATAGACTCTGACTTTGTACACCGCTTACAGGTAAACGGATTTGCTGAGTAGGCTCATTTTAACTACATTTGTTTGAACACTCTTACGCAAAGTCACTGTTCCATATAATGCTATTCATAATGACTCAAAACGATATTCAGCTGCACCCGTGTACTCATAAAAACTGAGTAGAGAAGCAGATAACCGGACTACAGAGGGAGCATCATCATCGCTACAGCAATGTGAAGTCAGCACACACAAACCACCAGATAGTCAGAAAGACTATAATGTAATAACAATAATAGTAACAATACTTATAATGACAATAGTAATAAAAAATATAGTATATACACAAAAATATATTGTGTGCAATCTGTTATAAATGTAAATAAAATAAAAGCTTTTACATTTTTTTTATATTCACTAGAATTAGCTTATTCATATTTTTGTCTCGTCTCATGGGCGTATTCATTTTTTATTTGTAATTTATTTAAAATTTAAAGTAACATTTAGTTATATTAATATGTTATGTTATATTAATGGGGAAATAGTGGGATCACAATTACTCGTTGATAGGTTGTGCACTTCCAAAACTTAGTAAAAATTACTACTAAACCACATCACAGTGAAACGGAATGATTATCTTGTTTTCATAATTGTTGAAATGCCAAAGTCATAATTTAAAATAAAAATTAATCTGTCATTATTATTCTACATAGACTTCCAGTCGAAAGTTTTTGAACAGTAAAATTTTTAGTGTTTTTTAAAGATTCTGATTACCAAGCCTGCATTTATTTGATCCAAAGTACAGCAAAAATGTTAAAATTGTGAAATATTTTTTTACTATTTAAAATAAAATTGTTCTATTTGAATATATTTTAAAATGTGATTTATTCCTGTGAATTCAAAGCTGAATTTTTAGCATCATTACCGCAGTCACGTGACCCTTCAGAAATCATTCTTCTAATATTCTGATTTAATGTTGAAAACCACTTTTTTTAGGTTTATTTGATGAATAGAAAGTTCAGAAAAATAGCATTTATAAAAAATAATAATCGACTGCATTTATTTGATCCAAAGTGCAACAAAAACTGTAACATTTTGAAATATTTGTACTATTTAAAATAACCTTTTTTCTATTGGAATATATTTTAAAATGTAATTTATTCATGCGAATTGAAAGCTGATTTTTAGCATAATTACTGCAGTCACATGATCCTTCAGAAATCATTCTAATGTTTGTAATTTATTTACATTTTAAAGTAACATTTAGTTTAAATATTATATTAATAGTGTCTTTTATTTTGAAATATTTTACATCGCAACGTTAAAGCAGTCTCTTGTTGCGTCATGTTTCACGCTGCTCATGTTGGCGTCATCATTCTACAGGACTGAACGAGGAAGTGAAAGAGACGGTCGCTAAAGACAACGCTGAACGGAGAGTCGGTTGATACGGTAAGAACGCAGGGCTGTTTTCAGTGAAATCCTTTATATATGCGTTTATATATTTGACAAATGCTTTCTCAGCGTGTTATCAATCACATTTATTTCAAAACGTATTCTTACGACCTTCGTACAAAGCGAGAGTATCAGCGAGAGATCACACAAACTATATTTATTATTCAAATTCTTATTTGAATATTATTAAAGGCTTATGATCTTGGTATTGTTGTAGTTAACCACAGTATCAGATTGAACGGCTCTGAGGTCTCTCGTAGACACTGTTTCTGGTTGTACAGTAAGAGACACGTTATGAGTCGAGTCATTTATGAGCTTTGACAGATGAGACTGTCATTTCCTAAAAGATGAAAGTACTGATAATGTGCTGTAAATGAGGGCTGGTGTGTTTATTCACCTCCCTTTCAGTCCGTCATTCTTTCTTTATGTTTCTTCAGGATGTAAAGCCACAGATGCGACTCTTCATAATGGGATCTTGTGTGTTTCTGATCAAATCACAAGGTCCTCTTGGTCAGAGATGGGTCGTCTGAACACATATCTACAGGCATCCTGCCTAACGTCTCTGAGATTTACTAAACAGCTGTAATACATTTGTACTCACACAAACATAGACATGGCACCCGTCCCACCTGGCATCCGCTTCCTGGCATCCTTCAATAGGGACCAGTGGTGAGTTTGTCTCTTTTATAAATATTTATACATTTCTTTCTTGGCTGTGTGTTTAGGATTGATAATCAGCAGGTCCAAATCTGCACATGCAAAACTTTGTAGATTTCCATGATTACTTTGGGCAATAGTGGGATCACAATTACTCATTGATACTTCCAAAACCTAGTAAAAAATACTACTAAACCACGTTATTATGAAATGAAATGTGGCACTATAATCATAAGTCATAATTTAAAATTAATTAATTGCCTAGCCTAATTTCGGGTTTAAAGTTAGTACATCTGTCATTATTATTCCACATACACTACCAGTCGAAAGTTTTTGAACAGTAAGATGTTTAGTGTTTTTTAAAGAAGTCTCTTCTGCTCACCAAGCCTGCATTTATTTGATCCAAAGTACTGCAAAAATTTTACAATTGTGAAATATTTTTACTATTTGAAATAACCTTTTTCTATTTGAATATATTTAAAATGTAATTTATTCCTGTGAATTCAAAGCTGAATTTTTGCATCATTACCGCAGTCACGTGACCCTTCAGAAGTCATTCTAATATTCTGATTTAATGTTGAAAATGACTTTTTCAGGTTTATTGGTGAATAGAAAGTTCAGAAAAACAGCATTCATCTAAAATAATAATCTTTTGTAACATTATAAATGTCTTTATCATCACTTTTGATCATTTTAAAGCACTTCTTGATAAATACAAGTTTTAATTTCTATAACCAAGCTTTTGAATGATATAGTGTATAATGTTACAAAAGCTTTTTATTTCAGATAAATGCTGATCTTTGGATCTTTCTATTCACCAAAGAATCCTGAAAAAATGTACTCAACTGTTTTAAATATTGATAAAAATAATAAACGTTTCTTGAACAGCAAATCAGCATATTAGAATGATTTTTGAAGAATCATGTGACACTGAAGACTGGAGTAATAATGCTAAAACTTTAGCTTTGAAATCACAGGAGTAAATTACCTTTTAAAATATAATTAAATAGAAAACAGTTATTTTAAGCAGGCAATTAATATAGGTGCCCTGTGCCGGAAAATAGTATAGAATAAAATAGATTAGAACTTTAATGTATACTGTATTTAAATCAAATATGAGCGTTGATATTGCTTTCTGTACTAAACCAGCAGGTTTTTGTGGTCTTTGGAAGCTGGATTAGATGTATGTAAATGTATACACTCCTGTTTAATTAGAGTTTACATTCCATTGCATTCCTGCGTCATCGACACCGTTTCAGGATAGACTGTGAAAAATCCGGTTCAGTGAGTTTTTTTTTTTTCAAAGGTGAACACAGGTTAGACTAGGTGTGTTTAAATTCCTACGTACTTAAAGCAAGTAAACTTCTTAAAGAAGATAGAGATGATAATAACTTCTGCCCTGCTGCATTAGCAGGTTGAATGACAGGAATGATATTTTTTAAACTAGAGCTATGTAGTTCATTGTAAAAAAAAAAACAAAAAAAAAAAACTGTAAAATATAATGAATTTTTGCCCGTTTATTGTAAAACACTGTAAGATTTATGTTTTTGGAAGTAAAAAGTATGAGAAATACTAAAGGGGTCATGAACTGAGAAACCAAAATTGACTTGATCTTTTGACATATAAGAGCTCATTGTACTATAAAAACAACTGGTAAGTTTCAGAACTCAAACTTCCTCATTAGTCTAAAAACAGCTTATACTGAAGCCAATCAGAATATAATATAATAGTGCCGCCTCCACACTGATTGACGCATATAGTGTAAACAATGTGAGGCGTATGCAAGTCTATGCAGAAACTAAATGATATAGATGGCTTTGACTACAGCAAGACGCTGTGCAGTGCCAAGTTGCGGAAGAACAGTCTTTGCATTGCCTTCCCTCTGATTCCAACTTTAGGGAAAGAGTGAATGAACTTCATTATTAAAGTAGAAGTTCACTTCCAGAACAAACATTTACAGATAATGTACTCACCCCCTTGTTATCCAAGATGTTCATGTCTTTCTTTCTTCAGTTGTGAAGAAATGTCTCTCCATATAGTGGACTTCCATGGTGCCCACGAGTTTGAACTTCCAAAATGCAGTTTAAATACAGCTTCAAAGCGCTCTAAACGATCACAGCCGAGGAAGAAGAGTCTTATCTAACAAAACAACCAGTTATTTTCTAAAAAAAATTGACAATTTCTAAACTTTTTAACCAAATGCTCATCTTGTCTAGCTCTGTGTGTATTCTGTGTATTCCGGTTCAAGACAGTTAGGAAATGTCGAAACATCTAAAGCCTCGTTCAGACTGTCAGCCCAAATCCGATTTTGTCTAGATCTGGATGGAATCAGATTTGAATAACTGACTGTCCACACAGTCATATCGCAACTGTTCAAATCCGATTTGTGTGTCCATAAGCGTTCTTTCGTTTTACGGAATGTGCGTTGGTTTCTATGGTAATGCCGTTGCGTTATTATGCCAACGCTAAAAACAATAACAGCAATACAGTTTGCAATATAGATGCTGTCTTGCGATATGACAACGTTGCCGTCGCGCTGGATTATATTTCGTCTTCTAAAGCAGCGGCAGAAATGCAGGAAGCTGGAATGTGCGACATTATTCTGTGCTGCCGTCTCTACTGGTATCAAAACTCAAAGAGGTGCGTATACTAGCTGTAGGCCTATATTGTCTTTTCCCGCTTGATTTGCAGTTCGCAACACAAGCTTGTTTCTGCAAAGACTTTTGTTATGTTTTCCACAAAAACGTCTGACGTGTTTACGTTTTATGTGGCATGAAAACGTGAAAAAGCAGAAATCCTATTTGAATAGGATTCCAAACCACATACGAATGTAGCTCGAAACGGATTTGACCAAATCAGATTTCATGTAGTTCGTTGCTGTTCAGACTACCTAAATATGATCGGATTTCAATCGGATTTGCATACAAAACGGATTTGGGCTGACAGTCTGAACAAGGCTTAATTTTCTCTTTTAGCTTTAAAACTTTAAAACATCTCTGTTTTGCACGTTCACTTTGTAAACACTGGGTTGGTATTTCTGCAGCGATGTAGGATGATTTTGAAGTTGGAGGAAAAAATGAGATGGGAGTTTATCGGCCTAACTGTCTTGAACCGGAATACACAGAGTACACACAGAGCTAGACAAGATGAGCATTTGAGGTTAAAAAGTATATAAATTTAGATTTTTTTTATAGAAAATAACCAATCATTTTGCTAGATAAGACACTTCATCCTCAGCTGGGATCATTTAGAGCCCTCTGAAGCTGCATTTAAACTGCATTTTGGAAGTTCAAACTCGGGGGCACCATAGAAGTGCACTATATGGAGAGAAATCCTGATATATTTTCCTCAAAAAACATAATTTCTTTACAACTGAAAAAAGGGGGTGAGGAAATTATCTGTAAATATTTGTCCTATAAGTGAACTACTCCTTTAATGAATCTTCAGACCGCATAAATAAGAACTTGGTCCTTTGTTCATTTAATTTTACTGTAGATTCGTTTACAAACAAGGAACGATTTGACGCAGGTTTTTCAGAAAGATTCAAACTAAAAGACAATTACGTGGTCACTATTGCTTTGTCTGTTATTACAGATCGTTTGTTGTGTACTCAGCGTTTTTGACCTAAACCACAGCAGCATCAGTTTGATGAATGTAGGCTGTCAAACATACACTAGTGTTAGCCAATCGTAACAGTGGGTGTTTGCTTCTGAGTTCACAATCTGCCACATCTATTCAAACAGAGCATTCTGATGAGGGAGTTCAAAACAGGACAGAAAATAGCCAATTACTTCTGAATTATGATGTTTTTATATAAAAATCTTGGTAACATTATAAGTGGACCTCAGAGAACAGTACAAAAAAGACAGTTCATGACTTTGTGTGAAGTATACATATAGCATTGCTTATCATTTTTGTCTGTTTCATTATTTTCCTGTTGTGTGTTACCCTGGTGGTGTTTTATGTGTGTATAACTTGTGCTCCATCTACCCACAAGTATAGTTCATGTTTTGTAAACAGGCCACTTACAGTAAATTTTTTGATGATTCATCATGTGCCCTTCCACTTTTTTTTTCATTTATTTTTAAAATAAAAAGGATAGATTTTTGTAATAGTTGTATTATCATTACATTATTTATAACACATTAGTTGTATAGGCTACTTTTAAATCTTTTGAACATATACAGTAGCTTTGTGTGACAGACCAAAAAGAAAAAGAAACAAAAAAACTTCAGCTGCTGTTTCTAAACCTGATCTAAGCAAGACTGTAAAATTGTTTGTTAAAAGACTTGCTCTGTCCTCCTTAGTATGACATTAAGCAATACTAGGATGGGCTCTTGTTAATTTCTAATTTATTTGTTAGTTAAGCACAGTTGTTTGCATAACTAAACAATGGGTGTGTATGTTGTTAGCTACTCACTTAATTTCCATGCCAGCTGCATGTGTCCAGTATTCATATTTAGGCTTGTTTTGGAATGCAGCCAATCTTTTAATGTTCAACAGACCACGTCAAGAGGAAATTTCACTGTAAAATGTCTCTATTTCCTTGTCCTCACTGAACTTTGTTGTTTTTCCTTTATGCAGGTACAGGGCCTTCACATTTGCTCTCACGTTCCTGCTCTACACTAGCTTTCATCTGTCCAGAAAGCCTATCAGCATTGTCAAGGTAACTCACCCCCACATAAAACAATAAATCTATAATATTTTATTTTAATTGTTGCAATGTATTTTTAGATTTGCCAGAAATAATATTTATATTTTTAGTTAAATTTAACATTTTCTTCACACATACTTTTAGTTATTTTTGTTAACTAACGTGAAATATTACATGGTAAAAAAAATATTTTTAGTAAGTTTTGTAGTATATTGCTAAAGCCAGCATTATTCTGTTTCCCATCTTTTATCATCTCTGCATTAGATAACATTCAGACAACACTACATTGCTCTGACATGCCATGATCAGAACTATTATCAGCTCAGCTATCCTAATGCTTACTGGAACTCAACGTGCTTTTTGCCTTTTTCTGTCACATATTAACTCCTTTATCTGAGTGTAATCCAGGAGTGCATGGCATGCAGCCATCTAACCATGCTGAACTTTATATAGTCAGCCTCAAAGGCAAGGGTGCCCAAACTCGGTCCTGGAGGGCTGGTGTCCTGCCGAGTTTAGTTCAAACTTGCCTCAACACACCTGTCGGGATGTTTCTAGTATGCCTTGTAAGAGCTTATTTAACTGGTTAAGGTGTGTCTGATTGGGGTTGGAGCTAAACTCTCTGCAGGACACTGGCCCTCCAGGACCAAGTTTGGTAGTTTACCCAAAAATGAAAATTCTGTCATTAGTTACTCACCCTTACGTCGTTCCAAACCTGTAACACCTTTGTTCATCTTCAAAACACAAATTAAGCTGTGTTTGATGAAATCAGAGAGCATTCTGCCCCTGTTCAGACAGCAGTGTAACTGCCACATTCAAGGCCCAAAAAGGTAGTGAGGATTTTCATCAAAAATATCTTAAGTGACGAAAGTCTTACAGGTTTGGATTGAGATGAGGGTGGGTGAACTATCCTTTTAATTTGCTTTCATGCCCTGTGTCAACTCTATATCTAACTGTACTGTATGTGCTGTCAGGTATGAGTTCATGTTGTGTGTTTTTTTCATATAGAGTGAGCTGCATAAGAACTGCTCTCATGTCACAGAGGCACCTACAGAGAGCAGCACCAATCGGCAACCTGCACTTCACCCAGAACTAGACTGCAGCTGGAAACCATTCGGTAAGATTCTGATACTAGAGTATTTTTATTTAAAGCAGAATGTTTTTCTGTCATTTTCAGCAGTGCATTACATATTTGGCGTCTCTGCTTTTCTGTCCCTATAGACAGAAATAACTATAAGCAGTTGCTCGGAGCAATGGATTACTCGTTCCTGTGTGCCTATGCCATAGGCATGTATCTCAGGTAAGAACAGATACAAAACACCCACATATGCCCTACAATGGCATGAAAGTGTTTTTCAGAAATGTAGAAATGAACATTCTGTCATCAATTACTCAGCCATTATTGTCATTCCCAACATAAGACACAAATTAAAATATTTTAATGAAATCTGAGATATGTTGGTCCATCTAAACAGGATGTCAAACCAGAGGAACCTTTTCATGGTTTCTAAAACTATTGGCGGAAGTACACGCTTTTTGGCGTGTTCACACCGCAGGAACTACGAACGTATCTAGTTCTAAGAACTCTATTTGGAGGAACTAAATGAACTCCTACTTCAGAGTAGGGTCTAAAACAGTTCTGTAGGAACTACCAGTGACATATGTGACCCTGGACCACAAAACCAGTCTTAAGTCGCTGGGGTATATTTGTAGCAATAGCCAAAAATACATTGCATGGGTCAAAATTTTTGATTTTTCTTTTATGCCAAAAATCATTAAGAAATTAAGTAAAGTTCATGTTCCATGAAGATTTTTTGTAAAATTCCTACTGTAAACATATCAAAATGTAATTTTTGATTTGTAATATGCATTGTTAAGAACCTAATTTGGACAACTTTAAAGGTGATTTTCTCAGTCTTTTTGATTTTTTTGCATCCTCAGATTTCTGATTTCAAATAGATGTATCTCAGCCAAATATTGTCCTATCCTAACAAACCATACATCAATAGAAAGCTTATTTATTGAGCTTTCATATGATGTATATATCTCAGTTTTGTCAAATTTAACCTTATGACTGGTTTTGTGGTCCAGGGTCACATATGTCTTACGGGTTTGGAACAACATAAAGGGTGAGAAATACAGAAGTTTTATATTTTGATGAACTAACCCTTTCATGAAGTACAGTGCTTTGCAAAAGTATTCATAACCCTTCATTTTTTGTCATGTTGCTGCCTTATGTTAAACTGCTTTAAATAACTTTTTTTCCCCACATCAATTTGTACTTCATACACCAATATGACAAAGCAAAAACCTTTAAAGCTCTTGCAGGTTGGAGGGGTCTGGCAGACGTTTTCAGGTATCTCCAGAAACGTTTGAAAGGGTTCAAGCCCAGAGGTCTTGCTGGACTTCTCAAAGACATTCACAGAGTTGTCTATTAGCCACTCTTGCTGTATGCTTAGGGTCATTGTCCTGTTAGAAGATGAACTATCTGCCCAGTCTGAGGTTCTGAATACTCTGAGTTTTCATTAAGACTATCGCTATATTTTGCTGTGTTGAGCTTTCTTTTTACTTTGGGTTCCTCAGTTCCTGCCACTGAAAAACGGCCCCACAGCATGATGCTGCTACCAGCACACTCTGCAGGTAATGAGTAGTGCCTGGTTGCAAATTCCAAGTGCGTTTTCATGTGTCTCCACTGAGGAGATGATTGAGTCTTGCCACACCACCATAAAGCCCAGATCAGTGGAGTGTTGCAGAGATGTTTGTCCTTCTGTAAGTTCCTCTCATCTCCACTAATGATCATGGAGCTCAACTAGAGTGACCATCAGGATCTTGGCCACCACTCTAGCCAAAGCTCTTCTCCATCAATTGCTCAGTTTGGCCAGGAGGCCATTTCTAGGAAAAGTCCTGGTTGTGTCAAACTTCTTCCATTAAAAGTAACAGAGACATGCTCCTGTGAACCTTTAATGCAGCAGAATTTTTTCTGAACTCTTGCCCAGATGTGTGGCTTAATGCATTCCTGTTTCTGAGCTCTACAGGCAGTTGTTTTTACCTCAGGGCTTGGTTTTTGCTGTGATATGCATTTTCAGCTGTTAGACCTTTAATTAAAACGTGTGACTTTCCAAATCATTCAACTGAATTTGCCACTGGTTAACTTCACTCAAAGTGTAGTAGCATCTACAAGCAATATGAATGCTCCTGAGCTAAATTTCAACTGTCCCAAATAAGGGTATGAATACTTATACAATGGAATTATTTCAGTTTTTATTTTTATTAAATTTGCAAAGTTGAATGTTAAAATGTTAAATACCTTCTCTTTTTTGCTTTGCCATTATGATGTATGAAGTGTAGATTGATGTAGGAAAAAAGTAATTCAAAGCAGTTTAACATAAGGCAGCAAAATGTAAAAAAAAAACACACACACAAAAAAAACGGGTATGAATACTTTCGCAATGCACTGTAGTTCCATTAGCTCCTACTACAGAGTGGGGTCTAAAACAGAACTATAGGAACTATCAGTGATGTAATTGTACGCTGCTTGGCCAAATGCATACTAAACACCAACTACCCAGCTTTTTATGTACATTTTATTTTTTTTACGAACATGGAAAACGGCGATAATGGCATTTAGCTACCTGTTGTCTTCAGCGTTGTGTTGTTTTCTCAGCCTTGATAATATGTAACACTGCAAGTTGTCATAGGATATTTAGTCGGATTTTAATGCTCTTTCGACCGTGTATGAAATTTGTATGCTTTTGCTGACATTCTTAATACAACCTTTACAGTGGAATCATTGGAGAGCGTTTGCCCATTCGCCTGTACCTTACCGTGGGCATGTTGACCAGTGGCCTTTTCACCTGTCTGTTTGGAATGGGATACATCTATGACATCCATAGCCTGGGCTTCTATATATTTGTTCAGGTGGGTGTCACACAAAAGCAGTCTCATATTCTCATCAAGGCTGCATTGATTTTAATCAAAAATGCTGTAAAAACTGAATTTTCAGCAGTAACTCTTATTTTTATTTTTATTTTTTGTAGGTGGCCAATGGTTTGGTTCAGACCACTGGTTGGCCTAGTGTTGTGACTTGCATTGGTAACTGGTTTGGCAAGGGCAGGTAAGAAGCATTACACTTTCCACTCCCATTATAAAACATAATTATCGATAAAACAACTCTAAACATGAGCATGCATTGTTTTTATTCGCACAGAATCCTCGGATGCAAAGTTGCTCTTTTTTAAACACTTTAAATTGCAAAAATCTGTTAAACCACTCAAATAAATGTTACATAACATTTGCGTTTGCTATCAGGAGAGGCCTCATCATGGGTTTGTGGAACTCACACACATCAGTGGGCAACATCCTGGGCTCTTTGATCGCTGGATATTATGTCTCCTCCAACTGGGGTCTGTCCTTCATCATCCCAGGAGTTATCATCGCTGCCATGGGAGTCATCTGCTTCTTCTTTCTAATAGAGCGTAAGCGAATATGACCACTGTCTTATTTATTTGTGCAAATGTATATGGGTGCACAATTTTCACAAATGCTTCTGTATATCCAGATCCTCATGATCTGAGGATCGCCAGTACACAGAACCCAGCTCCAAGCAATCAGGTTAGTCCACTGTGCATTTAGTTTAATTTTCAATCAAATTGACCTTCAAGAATGTATTGAATTTATACACTACTGTGAAACTTGGGTCAGAATTTGTTTGTTTGTTTTTGTAAAATTGATCATGATAATTAATAGCAAATCAGCATATTAGAATTGTTTCTAAAGGATCTTGTGACACTAAAGACTGGAGTAATGATGCTGAAAATGCAGCTTTACGTCACAGAAATAATTTGCATTTTAAAATATATTCACAAAGAAAACACTTACTTTAAATTATAAAAACATTTCACAATATTAACATTTTACTGTATATTTTATATACAATACAATATTTTACTTTTTGATCCAAATTTTGGAATCAGTAAGATTTTAAATTGTTTTTAGTGGAGTCTCTTATGCTCATCAAGGCTGCATTTATTTGATCAAAAATACAGAAAAGACAGTAATATTATGAAATATTATTGCAATTTTTAATATGACTTCCTATTTTAATATACTTTAAAAAATATAATTTATTTCTGTGATGCAGCTCTGAATTTTCATCAGCCGTTACTCAAGTCTTCAGTGTCACACAATCTTTCAAAAATATTCTAATATGCTGATTTATTATCAATGTTGGAAACAATTAAAAAACAGCATTTATTCAGATAGAATAGAATTTAAATACAATATAATTTTTTTTTATCAATTTATCACATCCTTACTAAATAAAAGTGTTCATTTCTTTTAAAAAAGAGAATATAAAAATGTACTGATTGCAAACTTTTAAATGGTAGTTTATATTGTTACAAAAGATTTCTATTTTAAATAAATGCTGTTCTTTTCAACTTTTTATTTATTAAAGAATCCTAAAAAAAGTATCACAGGTTCTTAATAGAAATATTTTACATACGTCTTTTTTTATTCATTTAACACATCCTTGCTGCATAAAAGTATTAATTAAAAAAAAAAAAAAGAAAGAAAGAGAAAATGTACTGACCCCAAACCTTTTTTGATAGTAGTGTATATTGTAACAGTCTATTTTTAATGAACCTTGTTCTTTTTAACTTTTTATTTATCAAATAATTCAACTTTTGTTTAACAGGAATAAATTATATATTTAAATATATTAAAATAGAAAACTGTTTATATAAATTGCTATAATATTTCACAAAATTATAGTTTGTTTTATGTATTTTTGATCATATAGATATAGATAATCCTTTAAAAAAACATTAGAAATCATACTGATCTTAAATTTTTGAATGGTAGTGTATGCCTTTAAGGCTTTGTTTGTACTGTACACAAATCCAGTGAGTTTCAAATCCAATCTCTCAGGAATGACAAGTCTGCTCTGTAATTTTGCAGGCGAATGAATCTGATTTGTTTTTTAGAGAGGTCTGTCAATACTCATTCCAAAAAAAATCAATCAGTGTGGTTTGTATTGGGCTTGGAAATATCAGATTTCATTAGGTTTTTGCTGCTCAGGTGAAAAAACAAAACTAGCTTGAGTCAAATAATGCAGGAAAATTACATTTGAAGTGTATAGCTGAGAGAGAGAGAGTGATGCAGTGTCTGTGTGATCTTCACATAAGTGAATACCTTTTCCCAGTGGTCTGAGGAAAGGTTGGTTAGATAACATGACGCACTTATGCTCTACAGCAGTCGCTATGACAACAGCCCTGTGATACGTACACCTGCGAGTCTTGGTAGAGCGTGAGGTGCTCTTGTAACACAGGGAGAGTTCACATTTCTGAAACGCTTAATCAGAGCGATTTGATTCAGGAGGAGTGGCTAATCAGGAGTAACAGAGGTGTTAGGGATGGAGACAGGGGGTTACAGCAGGAGGAAATGTAGATTGATGCCACTTTTCCTCATTTTGACTGTGGAGGAGGAATTCATCAAATTCAAGAGCAACTTCAAACACTTTGCAGCTTGCCTCTGCATAATACTTGATTCTCTGTCATTGTTTATGCTAATACCTCTTGTTTCTAAAGGATCCTTAAATATTCATAGCAATTAATTAATTGCAATTTAGGAGGTGTTATGCCTAAGTATTTTTATTTAGCCCTCGAGAGTGAACAAAGCAAGAGGGAATTGGGTCAATGATACTAGCACCAGATGTAGTGATATGTGCAAATATTTAGCCGTTTGATATGATATATTAGTAGTTGACATATACATGGGGACAAAAAAACGTTTCTAAGAGATTTTAGGTGGGAACTTTTCATTCTGTAACTTTTACTTAACGTTTTGATATCGCTAATTTTGTATTTTTAATGTGAACATTTATTTTTTAGTAATTGTTCAAGAAATGTTTACATATATTATGAAGGACCAAACAGGAAATGATTATATTAAGTCTGAGCATGTTTGGTTTAGTTAAATATTGAAAATATGAGCTTCAACAAGCCTGGTCTAATGTATCAATATATATTCAGGGTTTATAACTTTCGTATTTTCATGTATATGTTCAGATTTAGATTTATATTATTCAGAATTACATCTTTATATTTACAATTTATATATATATATATAAAAAAAAAATGTTTGGATTTAGATTTATATATTCAGTTTTGTATCTGCACAATTTAGAATAAAATTTTTATTTTTATTTAGAATTTTAACTATATATTCTAAAGAATTCTAACTTTATATATTTTTTTTTTTCTTCAGTTTTTTAAAGAAGTCTCTTATGCACATCAAAGTTCTATTGATTTTATCAAAAATACAGAAAAAACAGTCATATTATGAAATATTATTGCAATTTAAAATAACCGTTTTCTATTCGAATATAATTTATTTCTTTGATGCAAAGCAGAATTTTCAGCATCATTACTCCAGTCTTCAATGTCATACGATCCTTCAGAAATCATTCTATTATGCTGATTTATTATCACTGTTAGAAACCGTTGTGCTGCTTAATATTTTTTTGGAAACTGTTTTACTTTTTAGGATTTTTTGAATAATAAAAAATGAAAAAGAGAAATATTTAGTATCATTTTTTTAATCAATTTAACACATCCTAGCTAAATAAAAGTAATAATTTCTTTCAAAGAAAGAAAGAAAAAATTGACTATCCCCAAACTTTGAACGGAAGTGTATATTGTTACAAAAGATTTCTATTTTAAATGATTACTCTTCTTTTTAACTTTTTATCCATCAAATAATCCTGAAAAATGTATCACAGGTTACAAAAAAATGTTAAGCATCACAACTGTTTCAAACATTGATAATAAATCAGCATATTAGAATGATTTCTGAAGGATCATGTGACATTGAAGACTGGAGTAATGATGCTGAAAATTCAGCTTTGCATCACAGGAAGAAATTATTTTTTAAAGTATATTCAATTGCAATAATATTTCACATAAAAATATATTTTTTTTTTTCTGAATTTTTAATCCAGTAAACGCAGCCTTGATGAGCAGAAAAGACTTTTTAAAAAATATCTTACTGATCCCAAAGTTTTGAACAGCAGTGTATTAAGAATTGTAATTTTATTTTCAATATTTATAAATAAATATTCAGATTTCTTTTAACAATTTTCTGATTGGCCCTTCGTAATGTCTCATTAAATAAATGAATGACTAAATTACGTAATTTCAGCTACCTATGTGTCCTGTGTTATCGTAATAATAAAATGTCATTAATATAACAAATATTAGTCTGTATATTGCTCTTTCTGTCATTGTAACATTATGAACTCGTATTATGTTTTTTTGTTTTTAATCAGAAGCTTCATAAAAGCTGGAATGGTGTGAATGGACATAAAGACCTGTACTTGCAGTACAAGCCAGGAGCTAAAGCACAGGTTTGTCCACCTCACCGTCACGCTGTGTATTTTTCTATCTATCACTCCTTTAGAAGTATTACATGAGATATTTTATTGTCCTGTCTGCTGTGTTTGTTAGAGCTGGGACACAGAGCTTCTGCTGGGGCAGGAGAGCATTGGAGTGTGTGTTCCTGTGCAGCAGGTGGTGGTGGTGAAGAGCGAGGCAGAACCATCAGCCATCAGCTTCATGGGAGCTTTACGCATTCCTGTGAGTGCTGCCCATCCGTCTGTCCATCACTCAGCATGTGTTAAAGCGTCACTAAGTTTCTCCTGCTGTGTGTTTGTAGGGAGTGGTGGAGTTCTCTCTTTGTCTGCTGTTTGCAAAGTTGGTCAGTTATACCTTCCTCTTCTGGCTCCCCCTCTACATCACTAAAGCAGGTAACTCGCAACATTTAATATGAGGTTTCATATGTGGTTAAAGGAATAATTCAGCCAAAAATGAAAATTTGCTGAAATGTACTCATCCAAGATGTAGATGATTTTGTTTCTTCATCAGAACAGATTTGGAGAAATTTAGCATTACATCACTTGCTCACTAATGGAGCCTCTGCAGTGAATGGGTTCCATCAGAATGAGAGTCAAAACATCACAATAATCTATAAGTGAACCACACAAATTTAAACTGTTGCTTCTGGCTAAAATACAAGTCCTCTATCTATAATATTGCTTTCTCAAGTAAAAAGTTTGTCTCGTCTGAATGAGGAGAGAAATGGGCACAGATCAAACACTGTTTACCAAGAAAACACAGTCCAAAACAGGTTTAGACAAAAATGTCTGTGAATTTTAATCTGAGAGGACAACAAGGAATGGACTTTTTCACTGAATGAAGCATTATCTTGTATTATGTACTCATATTTTGGCCAAAAGCGACCACTTAGATACCTTGATGATGGATTTGTTTCTTACAAACACGCATCTTTTCACTTCCCAAGATGTTGATTGATGGACTGGATTGGTGTGGATTAATTGTGGATTATTGTAATGTTTTCATCATCTCATTCTGACAGCACCCTTTCATTGCAGAGGATCCATTAGTAAGCAAGTTATGTAATGATAAATTTGGCCAAATCTATTCTGATGAAGAAACAAACTCGTCTACAGACCCATCTTGGATGGCCTGAGGATAAATACTTTTTTTTATTTAGAAAATTTTCATTTTTGAGTAAACTATTCCTTTAATATAGCACAGTTCCTAAGATGTCTTTCCTGTTTCTCAGCTCACCTTGATGCCAAGAAAGCTGGAGACCTTTCAACTCTGTTTGATGTGGGAGGCATTGTTGGTATGCAAAGTTATCCATCCTTTTTTTGAATGTTTAGTATTTGGATGTGTAATAATAATGAGTATACGCACATCTGTCAGTACTCATCAGTGGCTTTCTTTATGTACAGTTGAAGTCAGAAGTTTACATCTTGCAGAATCTGCTAAACATAAACCAAAGTAAGAGGGATTTTACAAAATGCATGTTATTTTTTATTTAGTACTGACCTGAATAAGATATTTCACATAAAAGATGTTTACATATAGTCCACAAAAGAAAATAATAGTGGAAATTATAAAAATGACCCTGTTCAGAAGTTTACATACACTTGATTATAAATACTGTGTTGTTACCTGAATGATCCACAGCGGGAATTTTTTTTTTTTTTTTTTTTGTGATAGTTGTTTATGAGTCCCTTGTTTGTCCTGAACAGTTAAACTGGCCGCTGTTCTTCAGAAAAATCCTTTAGGTCCCACAAAATCTTTGGTTTTTCATAAATTTGTGTGTATTTGAACCCTGTCCAACCATGACTGTTTGATTTTGAGATCCATCTTTTCACACTGAGGACAACTGAGCGACTCATATGCAACTATTACAAAATCATCAAACACATTAAGACCCCGGGGTTTAAACTTTTAAACAGAATGAAAAATTGATTTTAAAATACATTTTTCTTATTTAGCCCAAATAATAATATTATTTTTCATTTAGCACTGCTTCTGAAGCTACAGAAGATACTTGCATGTGCCTCAGAAGAAAACATAAGTTAAATTTACCCTCAACATCAAATTCAAAAAGTTTTCACCCTCGGCTCTTAATGCATTGTGTGTCCTTCTGAAGCATCAGTGAGAATTTGAATCTTCTGTAATAGTTGCATGAGTCCCTCAGTTGTCCTCAGTGTGAAAAAACAAAGAATTTGTGGAACCTGAAGCTTTTTTTTGAACAACTATCACTAAACGACAAAAACAGCTGTGGATCATTCAAGTAACAACACAGTATTAAGAATCAAGGGTATGTAAACTTTTGAACAGGGTAATTTTTATAAATTCAACTATTTTTTTTTTTTAATCTTGTGGACTATATGTAAACGTCTTTTATGTGAAATATCTTATTCAGGTCAGAACTAAATAAAAAATAACATGCATTTTGTATGATCCCTCTTATTTTGGTAAAACATTTAACATTTTGCAGATTCGTCGCGGTGTATGTAAACTTTTAACCTCAACTGTATCTACTGTTATCAGCACTAACATTCATAAGCTTGGGGTCATTGCATTTTTTTTTTTCCTTTATTCAGTAAGGATGCATTAAATGCATAAAAATTGACAGTAAATAATGTTGTAATGTTACAAGAGGTGAGAAGTCCGTAACAAGCACATTTGTCTACCTCATGCTTGCATACAAAAGCATAAGAAAAGCAGTGCAGAGTGATACGAAAACAAATCACGACCCTCAAGTGTTTCTGTGTGTGTGTGTGTGTAGGAGGGATCCTGGCTGGAGTGATCTCTGATAAGATGGGAAAGAGGGCCACCACTTGTGCTGTGATGCTTCTGCTGGCTGCGCCCACAGTATGTCATTCTGCTGATCAAATGCAAAAGTGCTTGTGCTTTAAAGGCTCTTCACTGTGTCACTTTTCTCTCACCATTGACAGTGATTTATGTGTGTCTGTGTGTGTGCTTGTTTAACAGCTCTACGGCTTCTCTATGATGAGTCAGTTTGGCCTGGGTCCCACTATTGGTAAGAATCCAATCCTAATGTTGCTTTTCAGTGTTACATAAGAGCTTTTGACCGCCATTGCTTTGAGTGAATTAATGTGATTAACAGTGCATAGCTCATGCCAACTTTAATGTGTTATTACATTTTATGAAAAAAATGCTTAGTAATTCTGCGGTCTGTTGTTTGTATGTTATTTGCTATAAAGGCATGCTGCTGGTGTGTGGTGGTTTAGTCAACGGACCATACGCGCTCATCACAACCGCTGTCTCTGCTGACTTGGTGAGTGTTCGTCCAATGTGTGTTTGTGTAATCTTATGCTTATCCATGTGTCAGATGCTGTTTTGTTGCTGTTCTCTGATAGGTTATGTGATTTATTATTATTTTTTTATCTATAGGGCACACATAAGAGTCTGAAGGGCAATTCCAGGGCTCTGTCTACAGTCACAGCTATTATAGACGGCACTGGATCTGTTGGTAAGAGAGTTGTAATTCTCATATCTCCAGAAACTCATTGATGTTTTATTGTGGCGCTGTTTCATGCAGAGCTGAGAGAGGTCACTCTTGCACTTTCATCTTGTGCAGGTGCTGCTGTGGGACCTTTGTTGGCAGGGGTGCTGTCAGCAGGAGGCTGGGATCAGGTCTTTTACATGCTCATGACCGCAGACTTTTTAGCACTGCTGGTGAGTTGAAATAGATGCTGACTACATTTTCCTACTTTTTCCTTATCAAGCTCTTAAAAGAATTGAAAAACACCATAAAGGTAGTTCATACACCCTATGTGCATATCAAGTCTTCGGAAGACATACAATCTGAGAAACAGGCTGAAATTTGAGTTGTTTTTCACTAATGGTTTTCTCAAATCTTACTCTCCATCTTTTTAGACTTTTAGACAAGTGGTTCTCAACTAGGAAGCCAGGACCCACTAGAGGGCCTGAACACACTTCCAAAGTGGCGTAAAATGATTCAGTAACAACTTTAGATGCACTAAATTAGCTATAAATTATATGAATTTTTATTATGAATATACATTTTGTATTTACAGTTGAGGTCAAAAGTTTACATACACCTTGCAGAATCTGCAAAATGTTATTTATTTTATCAAAATAAGAGGGATCATACAAAATGTATGTTGTTTTTTATTTAGTACTGACCTGAATAAGATATTTCACATAAAAGACGTTTACATATAGTCCACACGAGAAAAAAATTAATTAATAGTCATTTTTAATACTGTGTTGTTACCTGAATGATCCACAGCTGTTTTTGTGTTTAGTGATAGTAGTTCATGAGTCCCTAGTTTGTCCTGAACAGTTAAACTGCCTGCTTTTCTTCAGAAAAATCCTTCAGGTCCCACAAATTCTTTGGTTTTTCAGCATTTTTGTGTGTTTGAAACCTTTTCCAACAATAACTGCCTGATTTTGAGATCCATCTTTTCACACTGAGGACAACTGAGGGACTCATATGCAACTATTACAGAAGGTTTAAACGCTCACTGATGCTTCAGAAGGAAAAACGATGCTTTAAGAGCTGGGGGTGAAAACTTTTGAACAGAATGAAGATGCACAGATTTAGCTTATTTCGCCTAAATATCATATTTTTCATTTAGCACTGGCCTTCAGAAGCTACAGAAGATACTTACATGTTTCTCAGAAGACAAAATAAGTTAAATAGACTCTGATCTTTAAATGCTCTTAATGCAATGTTTTTCCTTCTGGAGCGTCAGTGAGCGTTTGAACCTTCTGTAATAGTTGCATATGAGTCCCTCAGTTGTCCTCAGTGGGAGAAGATGGATCTCAAAATCGTACAATCATTGTTGGAAAGGGTTCAAATACAAATGTGAAATTTTTTTCTGAAGAACAGCAGACAATATTAATGAGAGAATTTTCATTTTTGGGTGAACTATGCCTTTAATATGTTGCCATATATTGCTACTTTCTGTAAATACAAACATTTCAGCTTTGGTCAATACAACAGAAGCTGGACAGAATCTATCATAGAATAGAAACCAATTTAGCTTTACGTTGAATACAGTTTGACAATATTGTGTACATTTAAGAGAATAATTCACACAGTCATGACAAAAACAAAAATTGTACTGTATGTTCTACAGCTTTTACTGAGACTTGTGATGAAGGAGCTTCGCTCTCATAGGAACCGTCCAGGAGCTGCTGTCGAGTGAGTGCTGATTTGTTCTTGTTCTTTAGTTACACTCACAAATCAATGGCCAGAACAGTCAGGTTACTTCCTATCTTTTAAAAACACAGTTTTGACACTACAAGTCTTTGTTCTGTTTCTTTCTAGACTGAAGGAACATTGAGTACTTTGCACTAACTGAGCAAGAGAAACTGTGACGGGCACTGGATATAAACAGTTATGTTATCTGACCACTTCCTACCTTGGACCAAAACTTGACTGGACTGAAACCTGTGCTTAGTCATCTGTTTTAAAAAAATGGACTATACAGAAAGACATATTATTCCATTTTAGAGTGAAGCAACTATTTTCTTACAGAATATTTATCATGAAGATTCAGTCTGGACCTGCAGCGCTGCTCGCGTTTGTCCTTTGGTTGTACCCAAACAAATGAACGTGACTCAATGTGAGATCAACCCTAAATATCCCTCCAGTTAAATAATGCACAATTGCACAACCAAAAGTAGCCTCCCTTTGCTGCTAACAAGGGGAATTTAAAATAAATGCAGTATAATTTCTACTTCTAGTTCCCCGCCAGGCACACAGCGCCTTCATTAAACACGCAGAACAAATGTCCCTGTAGATAGTTCAGAAATCCATTCTTGCATGAATTGTCACATTGAATTGAACACGACGTTTATGTAAGAATGGTTTAAGAATGATTACAGCGAAATTTGTTCTGCCCATGTTTCACAAACGAGGCCTATAGAGCGCATAGCCGATTGTCAGTTTATTTATGTTTGTGTATATATGCTAAATTTATAATATATCATGATTCTCATCTGCCTTTCTATAAACCAAAGCCAATCTTGTTAGTAGTTGAGAAAACGTATGTTATGTTTGGACTGTTTTCTGTCTTTCCGTGGTGACGTTAACGGCTCTTATCCTGTGTTTGTATATAGGGGATCCACTAGCTGATTATGAGAAATGATTTTCTTCTATTTAATTTTATATTTATTTATTTTTTCACTGCTGGCCTGTGACTTAATGAATAAACATTGTGCTTTGAGTCAGTATGAATGAAGGTTAGCAATAGTTTTTATCTGACCACTATTTACCTATTCGTTCATATACAAACAGAATTCAAGCTGTTCTCTATTAATAATAGAAGATGTATCAATATCATAATTTGTTCTCTCTGTAGGGTGCAGTATTAAGCGTTTCTATTTCCAGGTTTAAAATGTTCACAACAAGCTAAATCTGTGAGCAAACCCAAAGCGTTTCTTTGACTGTAATTGTATGTGCGCATTTAGGACCCGCACCTGCCTCTGCAGCTATAAATATTTAAAGTGTCTCTTTGAATGTTCAGGTTACTGTAGGATTGTGTCGTTCTGCAGAGCTAGAGGCACATGTAGATGTTTGTTATGAAGCTGGACCTCTTATGTAATCATGCGTGTAGCACGTGTGCATTTGCCTTTACAGGACGACGTAATCTAGGTAAATGAATGTATCTGTATAATTTATGGGTAGAACCCTGGTGTAATGAGAGAAATACATTGTGCCTTCTTTCTATTTGCGTTTTTGTATAGGGATATGTCTGTGGAGTGTTCATTTTTAAGTTATTATCAGCACCTTTACAGAATCCTGGAGCAAATAGAGGTTTGGGAATTAGCTGTACTATGTTGCTGTGTGTACAAAGAGGACATTTTGAATAAAGCAGACAAAAAAGGCAACTTGTTTTCCTCCTTTTGTGACTGTGCAAGCTGTGTGCTTTCAGAGAAATCTTTTTATAAATTAAAATGAAATTTCATGCAATGAAAAACAATTGCATGAAAAATTGTATGTGTGTATGGATTATAAAATGTGGGTATTTTTTAAATATATAAACAGAAACCTGCGAAATGTAAATTATTTTACCAAAATAAGAGGGATTATACCAAATGCATGTATTTTTTTTTTATTTCGTACTGACCTGAGTGAGATATTTCAATTAAAATATGTTTACATATAGTCCACAAGAGAAAATAACAGTTGAATTTATAAAAATGACCCTGTTCAAAAGTTTACATACACTTGATTCTTAATACTGTGTTGTTACCTGAATGATCCACAACTGTGTTTTTGTTGTTTAGTGATAGTTGTTCATGAGTCCATTGTTTGTCCTGAACAGTTAAGCTGCCTGCTATTCTTCAGAAAAATCCTTAAGGTCCCACAAATTCTTTGGTTTTTCAGCATTTTTGTGTATTTAAACTCTCTCCAGTAATGACTGTATGATTTTGAGATCCATATTTTCACTCTGAGGACAACTGAGGGACTCATATGCAACTATTACAGAAGGTTCAAACACTCACCGATGCTTCAGAAGGAAACACGATGCATTAAGAGCCAAGGGGTGAAAACTTTTGAACAGAATGAAGATGTGTACATTTTTCTTATTTTGCCTAAATATATATATTTTTTTCATTTAGTACTGCCCTTCAGAAGCTACAGAAGACACTTACGTTTCCCATAAGTCAAAATAAGTTCATTTTAGCCTGATCTTCAAATTCAAAAAGTTTTCACCCCCCGACTCTTAAAGCAGTGTTTTTCCTTCTAAAGCATTGGTGAGCGTTTTAACCTTCTGTAATAGTTGCAATGGTCCCTCAGTTGCCCTCAGTGTGAAAAGATGGATCTCAAAATCATACAGTCGGGTTCAAATACAAACAAATGCTGAAAAATAATTTTAAGACCTGAAGGATTTTTCTGAAGAACAGCGGGCAGTTTAAGTGTTCAGGACAAACAAGGGACTCATGAACAACTATCACTAAACAAAAAAACAAAAAAAAAAAAACAGCTGTGGATCATTCAGGTCACAACACAGTATTAAGAATCAAGTGTGTGTAAACTTTTGAACGGGGTCATTTTTATAAATTCAACCATTTTCTCTTGTGGACTATATGTAAACATCTTTTATGTGAAATATCTTATTCAGGTCATAACATGCATTTTGTACGATCCCTCTTATTTTGGTCAAATAATTAACATTTTGCAGATTCCGCAAGGTGTATGTAAACATTTGACCTCAACTGTACATGGCAGGATGAATGCAAATGTTTATCAGAACCTCTTGCGGCAACATGCGCTAAAAAGTATTGTGACATGATTTTTTGTTTCTTTTACATAAAATAAATAACCAGTCGAGCTCTAGCTCCAGATAATAATGTATTATACAGACAGCGGTCTCATCTTAAGAGGTCGGTGTGAGTCTTCGAGTGCCCATGTGCAGGTGACACATCATCAGTGCACATACACAGACAGGTGGCAGTCAGTCAGTCATAACAAAACAGATACACTTTCTCTGTTGAAAGGGTAAGTATTCCACTGTGTGTGAATTCATACATGCATATAATTGAGTATAATGAGCATGTTTCACTGCTCGGGTCATTACAGTATAACAGATGATTCACTTGATTTGCCACAGGGAATCACACACTTCCCCTGAATGACTCTAGTGCTGAACCCTGTCTGTTCATTTTGCCACCTCACCGCCCACAACCCAATCTCACCTTCATGAATTCATTATTCTGCCTTCATTTGTATCAGCAGTTCTCACGTTATGTTAGGGTCGTTCCTGGTCTGCAATACCTGTAAAAAAAAAATGATTTTATTGTTATTTAAGAAATTAAAGAATTGATTGATAATCCTGTTTGTGCTGTTGTTTTCCCGCCAAAAGTGACGTCATTAAAGATATAGGCCTAGTTTATTTAAAAAAAGTATTTCCTCAGTGAAACACAAACTGGAACTTTATTTTGTATTATTAATAAAGTAGAGAAATTGAGAAACTGTTTACCATTTTTTAAAATGTAATACATGATGTTATAAAACATTTTTGTTTGAAACTTTTTGATTAAATCAACAATATTGGCTTGTTTTGGTTGTGCTTCGGCTCAATCATGTGGATGAATGTGAAATAACACAGAAATAGCACAGTTTGTTTTGTTTTACAATGGTGATTCCAGAGGTTTGCTATTTTGAATAATCCATGGTAAATTTTTCCTCATTTGTTAAATATGACAACAAACTTAAAGGTGAAATGTCATGAAAATCTGACCTTTTCTGTGTTTAAGCGCTATAATAATGCATCTACCAGCTAAAAAAACATGAATGAGGACAACTCAGTAACATTGTTTTGGTAAGCCTTTTTCTGCAAGCATGTGAAAAAAACGTAGAAAGGAGATCTTATTATAATATTACCACTTCTAAATCTGCACGTTTCCATCCACGGAGCCGCAATTTTGTTTTCGCAAAGCGACAACGGTATACCAGTTCTAACGCAATGGCAAAAGTTCAAGCAAATCATGCTAACTGTTCTGTCGTTGGCTACATAGACGAGCACAGAACACTATTTAGAGTCCCAGCCTCAGAGGAGACAAGAGAGCAGATTTATTTACTGTATATTACGCTGCTGCCACACAGATCTAATATAAACATGCAATTTTTTTTCCAGCTGTTTACCTTCACAGACATAACCAACTGTTTTTGTAACTCGTGTGTGTTTTTAACATAAACTGGGGTGTATATGAGTTTAAGCGCAATAAGACATGAAAGAGAACTTAGTTTAGTACTCACATGCCGTGTGATAGCAGCTTTCTGTGCGTGTGCTTTGTATGTGTGCGCTCAGAAAACCCTATATGAGAAGTTTAAACTAATATGGTTTAACACTTTAAAGAACATTAAAAATCTTACTGTTCAAAAACTTTTGACTGATAGTGTAGTTTTTACGCATTTCAGCGCGATAGACATGATAATCAAAACCAAACATGTTTTTTGGCAGAGTATCTTAAGTACGAGCTGTAAAGGCTCCGCCCTATCCTGGAAAAGAGGGCGGAGAGCAGCAGCTCATTTGCATTTAAAGAGCCATGCACTAAAACAGCATGTTTCTGCTTCCAGGCAAAATAGGTGTTTTTCTAAAATGATATAATAAATGTGAGGTATTTTGAGTTCAAACTTCACAGGCACATTCTGGGGACACCTACATATTGTACAAAGGGGCATAATAGGTTTTTTTTAAACTACTTTTCTAACGAGCAAATGACCTACAGTAGGACATACACACAATTTCCTGCAAAATTTGTCCTAACAGACGCAAAGTATAAGCCATTATTATAGATTTAATTTATTTATATCCATTCATTTATTTCTAGAGTTTATTTAAGTAAAGGCATGGTTTTATAACTCTCTCATTAATAGCGTTAAAAATACATATGTAAAGACAAAATGAGGGAACAATTGGTAAGTCTGGAAATTAGTGTAATTATTTAAAATTCACATTTATGTTCACTTAATATTAAAAAACAAATGAATTTTATGTTTATTTGTAATAAAGTTGAAAATGCAGCCTGCTGCATGACCCTTTTGGTTTGGTTTCACACGCTGCATCCTTGCGCGTCCTTGTAGGGCTCGGTTACTATGGAGATCATAAGGAGAGCGCGTGAGTTTCTTCTCTTCTCGCGCGCGCACTAGTGGGAGTGAAGGGGGGGCGATGAGTTGAGAGATCAGTGGCAATGAGCAACACGGTCTCTGCGTTATTAAATCCGTTCCAGTTCAAAGAAACGGTCAGAACTTTATATTAGGTCTGTCACGGAGGCACCGAACGAAAGCCGGTAGTCCAGGGCAGCGGACGGAGAGAGAGGGGAGCGAGATGGGCAGCGCGTCTTCGGCGTATCGGATGATATACCTGGACGTGGATGGACGGATTCAGAAGGTACAACGACCGAGTGACGCGCAAACTCTCACTACATGCATGACAATGTTTGGGGGAAAGAAAGCAAACATTAACGAATAAACTGTTTGGAAAGTTTCAGCTGTTGTAGTGTCTGTAGGGTCATGTTTATTATATGACTCCTTTGGTAACATTGCTTTAAAACTGGTTAACGTTATATAATAAGGTAAATATACATGTAATGATATTATTATAATATAATTATTGGTAACACTTTACAATAAAGTGTCATTTGTTAACCTAACATTAGATAATGTGTTAACTAACATTAACAAACAATGAACAATACATTCATTATTATTATTATTATTATTATTCATTTTTATTAATCTTTGTTAATGTTGGTTAGTAAAAATACATGTTCATGTTTGTTCATAGTTGACAGTGCATTAACAAATGTTAGCAAACACAACTTGTGATTTTAATAATGCATTAGTAAATGCTGAAATTAACATTAACTAAGATTATCAAATGCAGTAGAAGTACTGTTCATTCTTAGTTCATGTTAACTAATGTAGTTAACTAAAGTGTTACTGAAATACTACACATATTTTTTAAATATTATAAAAATTCTGTACAATTCCATAAAGGTAAACAAAATTGTAAAGTGTCTCGCTTTAATCACTTTATATTTTATTTTGTTAGATTTGTCAGTATAGAACAATCTTGAATATTGAACCCATTACCATTTTATACTTATGAATGGATATTATTTGTGACCCTGGACCACAAAATGAGTCAAATTTTTGAAATTGAGATTTATACATCATCTGAAGGCTGAATAAAAAAAATTCAACTGATGTATTGTTTTGGTCGAGATACAACTATTTAAAAATCTGTAATCTGAGGGTGCAAAAAATAAAAAAATAAAATAAAAAATCATAATATTGAGAAATTCGGCCACTTCTTTCAAGTTCTTTGCAATGCATATTACTAATCGAAAATTAAGTTTTGATATATTTATGGTGGGAAATGTACAAAATATCTTGATCTTTACTTAATATCCTAATGATTTTTGGCATAAAAGAAAAATATAATTTTGACATTTTATTTTTGGCTATATATAAATATACCCGTGTTTCTTTAAACTGGTTTTGTGGTCCAGGGTCACAAATACGTACTCCCTTTTATTAAAACAAAATATTAGTGCCTCGCTTTAATCAATTTATATTTTATTTTGTTAGGTTTATCAGTACAGAACATTCTTTAATATTGAACTCTGTTACCATTTTACACAGTAAACAACTTACATTTGAGAACTACAGTAAATTAAATTCAAAATGAGAATTTTTAAATTTACATATAGAAATGGGACAGTGCAATTTATGAATGCTTAAACATTTCTTTACCTAAAAATCTTGAAAGAAATTTATTTCAAAACTCACCTTTAATTGACTGATTTGACTGTATGGCCCTGTAGAGATAAATAATGTTACATTGTAGGTTTTCTATTTTTGCATTTACTCTTCACCTTTAACAGAATTTTCAAGAATTCGAGTCATATGAATCGTTTTACTTATTTACACTTGTTAAGTGTACATTTTGACTCTTTCTGTACTCACACCCTCTTTTTTAAAGACTTCAGGTCGCCTTCATAAAACGTTTTATTAGTTTTTACACACAGAGTAACCTGATTGTGATGTTTCACCACATTATAAAACTCACACTGTGTCATGTTCTCAAGAAAAGCTCAACTCTGTCATGAGATTGTAAGTAAACACTTGGTCTGATAATAATGCCTTTGATAATGTTTTTAATTAATAGATCTGGTATAGTTGAGATATTATCAGTTAAATTACAAGTATCCAAGTCACAATCTGACTGCTGAATGTTTGTTGGTCACACTTTACTCTAAGTGTTTAACTACTACAGTATGTACTAGCACTTTATTAATTTATAAGCGGCAGGCAGAAAATTTAAGGTTGAAAATTGGATGACAGTGTTTCATTAAGTGACGTATGTGATAATACCAGACTACTTGACCTGCATAAGTTGGCTTTTTATCTCTGAATGTACTGATAACCACTATAATAATACAGATGGTTTACTAGAAAACCACATGAGGAATCAGAGTTTATCGTAAGTGACCTGTTTATAAAACATGAAGAGTGCACAGGTTCACACACAAAAAAACACTAAAATAATGCAACAAACATGAATTAAATAACATAAAATGTAGCAAAAACACCCTAATGTACATTACTGAAAACAAACATAAGACTAAACAACAGCGTTTTAATAAAATATAACCATATCTGTCACACAGAGACTTCCTGGAATGCCATTATATGGTAATTCATAGTTTTTACTTCTAAGAACCATAAATTTGAGAGTAAAATTACATATAAAATGTCCTGTTAAAGTTAAAAACCTTTTTACACTGTGCATAAAAATGTACAAATATTTACACGTAAGTACATGAACAGTAAGTAATAGTAAGTCTCTTCTGCTCAGCAAGCCTGCATTTATTTAATCCAGAGTACAGCAAAACAGTAAAATTTTGCTATTTTACTATTTAAAATAACAGTTTTCTATCAGGTTGAGAAAAAAACTTGAGTGCAGCAGTTAAAAACTTATTTAAACTGGGACCAAAAAGTATTACAATCTGTGAAATTGTACTTTTGACTTACAAAGAGAGTTAAAACTACACAATCAGTCAAAAGTTTTTGAGCAGTAAGATTTTTAATGTTCTTTAAAGTCTCTCTTGCCTTACTTAAGTTCAGCAGTTAAAAACTGATTTAAACTGGGACCAAATAATTACTTGCACAAAATTAACTTTAACTTCCCCTTAAAAAGTATTAAAATATGCAAAATTGAATTTTTTACAGACTAAGAGAGTAAAAACTACACTATCAGTCCAAAGTTTTTGAACAGTAAGATTTTTAATGTTCTTTAAAGTCTCTTCTGCTCACCAAGCCTGCATTTATTTAATCCAAAGTACAGCAAAACAGTAAAAGTTTGAAATATTTTTACTATTTAAAATAACAGTTTTCTATCAGGTTGGAAAAAAAACTTAAGTGCAGCAGTTAAAAACTGATTTAAACTGGGACCAAAAAGTATTACAATCTGTGAAATTGTACTTTTGACTTACAAAGAGAGTTAAAACTACACAATCAGTCAAAAGTTTTTGAGCAGTAAGATTTTTAATGTTCTTTAAAGTCTCTCTTGCCTTACTTAAGTTCAGCAGTTAAAAACTGATTTAAACTGGGACCAAATAATTACTTGCACCAAATTAACTTCCCCTTAAAAAGTATTAAAATATGCAAAATTGAATTTTTTACAGACTAAGAGAGTAAAAACTACACTATCAGTCCAAAGTTTTTGAACAGTAAGATTTTTAATGTTCTTTAAAGTCTCTTCTGCTCACCAAGCCTGCATTTATTTAATCCAAAGTACAGCAAAACAGTAAAAGTTTGAAATATTTTTACTATTTAAAATAACTGTTTTCTATCAATTTGAAAAAAAAAAAAAAAAATTAAGTTCAGCAGTTAAAAAACGATTTAAACTGGGACCAAATAATTACTTGCACCAAATTAACTTGAACTTTAACTTCCCCTTTAAAAAAAAGTATTAAAATCTGTGAAATTGTACTTTTGACTTACTAAAAGAGTAAAAAATACACTATCAGTCAAAAGTTTTTGAACAGTAAGATTTTTAATGTTCTTTAAAGTCTCTTCTGCTCAGCAAGACTACATTTATTTAATCCAGAGTACAGCAAAACAGTAAAATTTTGCTATTTTACTATTTAAAATAACAGTTTTCTATCAGGTTGGAAAAAAAACTTAAGTGCAGCTGTTAAAAACTTATTTAAACTGGGACCAAAAAGTATTACAATCTGTGAAATTGTACTTTTGACTTACAAAGAGAGTTAAAACTACACAATCAGTCAAAAGTTTTTGAGCAGTAAGATTTTTAATGTTCTTTAAAGTCTCTCTTGCCTGACTTAAGTTCAGCAGTTAAAAACTGATTTAAACTGGGACCAAATAATTACTTGCACCAAATTAACTTTAACTTCCCCTTAAAAAGTATTAAAATCTGTAAAATTGAATTTTTTTACTGACTAAGAGAGTAAAAACTACACTATCAGTCAAAAGTTTTTGAACAGTAAGATTTTTAATGTTCTTTAAAGTCTCTTCTGCTCAGCAAGCCTGCATTTATTTAATCCAAAGTACAGCAAAACAGTAACATTTTGAAATACTTTTACTATTTGAAATAACAGTTTTCTATCAAGTTAGAAAAAAAACTTAAGTGCAGCAGTTAAAAACTGATTTAAACTAGGACCAAATAATTACGTGCACCAAATGAGTGTGTTTTGCATACATTATTAGAGTAATACAATGCTTATGGTTTTGTTCTGTTAGTGCAAATGTGCATCTGCCTGCTATTGTTCACTCTTGGCAATGAGACAAAAACAAAATAATCAGCATATAAAAGCTTAGAAGACAATGAAAAAAACAAATGGTCATTTTAATGAGCACCCACACTTTCTGCACACATTTCTGGTGAAATATAATTTTTTGCTCCAGTTCAACTGTCTTCAGGCTTTTTAGTTGATATTCACTTACAGCCCTAAAATCTCTTTTATAGTCTCTTGAAAATGCTAGAAACTTCTCAGTGAACCTCGCTGCTAAATTTAAACTATTATAACTGTTTTTTGCTCTGTGGGTGGTGGTATATCATTTTATCGTCTCTATTCTCCAAGGCTGTTAGTTGTGGGTTTTATGTTTCATCTTTGATAAAGTGCTCGATTAGAAGCTCTTTTCTGGACACTAATAAGTATTTCTCATATCTTTGAACTCAGAACCTGCAATTGTGTTATGGAACAATTCCCCCGTTCTCTCTCGTTCTCCCACTCTTTTGCTCTCTCTCATCTGTCTTCCCAGCTCAAAGTCTTATTATCGTTCTCTCTCTCTCTCTTTTCCTCTTCCTTCGCTCGGTCTGTCAGCTGCACCCCCCTCTTTGTCTTTTTTGTGTTGTCACCTGTTTTTGCTGTCTTGTTGTGCCTGCTGATGATAGATATACATGTGTTGTAAGTGGGGCAGAGTGTTCAGGGTCAGGTCTGACACTACATACAAATGACGAATGACAGCACTTGGCCTTGGTCGTGTGCAGAGTCTCAAATAATCGATAAACTATCATCTGTGATGGTCAGCATCATATAGAAATGAGGAACATAATCGTGGTCGCATTGATTCTGCCCCGTAGGGTGATTTTTAAAGATTTTTTAAAGCAATCATAAAAAGCTTCAAACTGAATTTATTATTTTCTCTGTAATTACCTTTTCCTCTTTTGAGCTTGCCGCCTACCCAGAATTTTTAACTTACCCTTCAAAAAAAAAATATTAAAATCTGTGAAATTGTACTTTTGACTTTCAAAAGTTTTTGAACAGTAAGAGTTTTACGTCTTTTAAAGTCTCTTCTGCTCACCAAGCCTGCATTTATTTGATCCAAAGTACAGCAAAAACAGTATTATTTTAAATAACTGTTTTCGATTTGAATGTATTTTAAAATGTAATTAATTCCTGTGATTCCAAAGCTGAATGTTAAGCATCATTACTTCAGTCACATGATCCTTCAGAAATCATTCTAATATTCAGATTTGTTGCTCAAAAAACATTTGTTATTAATATTATTATGTTAAATCCAGCTGAGTAGAATTTTTTCTGGTTTCTTTGATAAATAGACAGTTAAAAAAAAAAAACAGCATTTATCTGAAATAGAAATCTTTTGTAACATTATAAATGTAATATATATATATATATATATATATATATATATACATATTTTTTTCAGATAAATGCTGATCTTTCTATTCATCAAAGAATCATCAAAGACCTCTTAGCTGTTTTAAATATTGATTATATATATATATATATATATATATATATATATATTCAGCAAAATAACACTGAAGACTAAAAAATGATGCTGAAAATTCAGAATTAAATTACATTTTAAAATTTATTAAAATACAAATCAGTTATTTTAAAATATTAAATTTTACTGTTTTTTATGTACTTTGGATCAAATAGGCTAAATGCAGGCTTGATAAGCAGAAGAGACTTCTTTAAAGGATAACTGTTGCCAAAATGCAACCTGGGCTGTTTTTTTTTTTACTGTAAACGAGACAAACTTATATCTAAAAGCATAATTACGACAAACGAGCCGTTTTTGAGATTGACCATGATTTCGTTTTGCGGTCAATGGCCGGTGAATGGGAGTACTAGGGGCATAACTTTGAGCACATCAAAATCGATATTTTTACAACACTAAGAAGGCTCGACACACCATGACACTTTGCTCGAAGTATCGCCTGGGTCTCTACACATGAACTCGAGCATTGAGAACATTGTTAGTGTACACAGAGTTTACTAAAAAGAAAGTTTTTGAACAACTCACTTACACTGTTTGTGTTTCCGCTCGCAGCCGTCTTCCCAGTCAAGAAGTGTCGATCTCCGAATGCGAATGAATGGACTCCATAGGACGAAATATTAGGCTTATATGAGGCTCTTTTTACAACTAGAAGGGTAATATTGTTTTTCACTTGCGACAAAACAACGAATTAGCCGTGCATTTATATGAAAATATGCTTTCGGAGCTATCCATCCTCGCATTCGGAGATCGACACTTCTTGACTGGCAAGACGGCCGCGAGCGGAAACACAAACAGTGAAAGTGAGTTGTTCAAAACCTTTCTTTTTAGTAAACTCTGTGTACACAAACAATGTTCTCAATGCTCGAGTTCATGTGTAGAGACCCAGGCGATACTTCGAGCAAAGTTTCATGGTGTGTCGAGCCTTCTTAGTGTTGTAAAAATATCGATTTTGATGCGCTCAAAGTTATGCCCCTAGTACTCCCATTCACCGGCCATTGACCACAAAACGAAATCACGGTCAATCTCAAAAATGGCACGTTTGTCGTAATTATGCTTTTAGATATAGGTTTGTCTCGTTTACAGTAAAAAAAAAAAAACAACCCAGGTTGCATTTTGGCAACAGTTATCCTTTAAAAAACTTTAAAAATCTTACTGTTCAAAAACTTTTGACTGATAATGTACATCTTTAATTATTTTTAGATTTAATTGTATAATTTGAGATGGAACAGTGCAATTTATTAAAGATTGAATATATTTTATATCTCTTTTTTTAATCTTAAAGAAATTGACCTATTCAAAAATGAATTCTTAGAAATTCCATTGATTCTGTTTGTAAGATAATTTTAAAGACAAAAAGGTGTTTTTTAAAGCAGTTATTTTAGTTTTAAAGAAGAGATTAAAAAGCATCAAACTGTATTATTATTGTTATCTCTGTAATTTCCGTTTTAATCATTTTGATAGATTTCTGCTATTTTGAATTGCCACCCACCCTAAATTTTAACTTTCTTTTTAAAAAGTGTTAAAATCTGTAAAATTAGAGTATAAAAATGACATTTTCAATTATTTATGCATTCATGCCTACAATGTAATAATTTCATAACAAATACTTTTGTCATTACCATCATGCCACACATTTTAGAAAATGATGTAAGTTTTGGAAAATTATTTGATTTTTGAAGGAATGAAATTGAAAAGCCTTGAAAATGGGAGCCTTTTTCTGTCAAGACAACAGAGAGTAGCTTTATTAGGCGTCATTGCCAACCTGTTCAGAATTTGATCATTTTATAAAAAAAAAAATAATAATAATTGTTCCATGTGACCTGAGATGAATTGACATGCAAATTGTTATATTGGCAAGTCCAGTGCTTGTTGTATTGGCAAGTCCAAAGTCTATTACCATCACACATCATTACCGTTGCACACAATATTAAAAATCCACATCAGGTCAAGGTCATGATCAGATCTTTTTATCTTTAACATAGTGTAAACACATTTATTTTTAAGTATTTTAAGCCAAAAGTGGCCCTAACTGAAGAAACTCAGTCTGATCAGAATTCGTGTTTCTTCCAGGTGGTTTTCAGCCGTTTCTGCAGCCCATGTGATATAAAGGAGTTATTCTGCACTGCCACAGGGCTCTCCAGGTACAGTACGATGTATGTGAGTGTGAGTGTGTTTGTGTGTGCAGCTGAAGTGTTTCCACTTTTGAAGTGCTCCCAAATTTAGAGAATGTATCTGCTGCTGACAGGAACACAACCATTTCCCTCCTGGACTCAACAGGAGCAATGGTCTCCATCGACCCCACAATGCCAAACAACTCAGAGAGGTAACTTAGCACTCCATCCCACTTATAAACATAAAACCAATGCTTTTTAGCTTTAAAAGAGCCTCTGAATCAGTTTCACACTAATGTCAAAGCATTTCATTTAGTCAGAATCTCTTCAAACCGATTTTACAGCAAATGGTTTACCATATGGTGTTTGTATAGGTAAGAAATAAAGCAAACAAATAATTCACTACTTTCATATGAACCCTTTTCTGCAGGTTAATTAAAATGGCAGTTAAATACTAAATGTTGGAGAGTTTAACATCCAATTTAACACCAATTTGCAGACACACTTAGGGAAACATAAAGACGCTGTTTAAACAGAGGTGAGAAGTCCAGTAAACTAGCCTACTGTCTGAGCCTTATCTGTTGGTTATATGGAGATCTGCCCTACATGCTAGACAAACAATGGATGGCGGCCAGATATAGATAAAGGGGAAGTTACTCTTTGAGAATCAGAGTCTAAATGTACCCATTCGCCGTCATAATCGCATTCGACTGCCAGAGGAGAGTAGACGACATCTTGGATGGTAATGCTACAGAAAACCACCGCTCTCAAGAGGAGTAACTGGACTGTCCTGTAGGGATAGGGGACATGATTTAGTGTGGCGCCAACTGCTTTGTAACTTCGTTTGTGTGTCCTTTGTGTTTTTGAAGGTCGCCATACAAAGTGGTGCCTATAACCGGTGGACAACTTGCAGGTAAGTGTCAGATGTTCTGCGTGTTATGTAATTTCACTTACCCTGAATGTTTATGTATGTATGAATCACATCTACAGTGCTGTGCTTTCGCTGATAGTGTTTACATTCTGGTTGAAATGGGAAATGGGGTTTGTTTTATTATGAAGACTCAAACAGCTCTGGAGTGATCACTCATATGTTCTCAAATCTCCATAAATGGAGCGTGTGTTAAGCTGCGTGTGTTTACAAGAGCAAGTCCATTTCTCATTGTGCGAACACTCTTGCAGCGGGGGTGGACTGCAGTCTTTTCAATCTATCTGTTTTATCATGAGCAGAGAAGTGATTATAACTTTTTATCGATTTCAGAGCAAACTCAAATACACAAGGCCCTTTTTTTGGACAGATTCTGTGATTCATCCGCATTCCGAGTTTCTTAGTAGATTTATTGTCAACGTCATATATTTCTCTGCTTTGCTTTTCAATATCCTATCAATTCTGAACAAATACTATGGGTGTTTTTGGAATTACATACTACCATGATAATATTTCTGCATTATATAGTATAGGCTATGCATAATATGCATATTTTCTGTATGCATGAACTACATTTGGAGAGTCTTGCCAGAAGATAATAAGTGAAAAAGACCTAAGGAAATATAAAATTGCACAGTGTGCCCATGTAATTCCAACCAAAATCACATAAGCACATCAAATCATTATTACAACCAAACATGAAAGTAGGAACTGCTTTGGAGGACATGAAGGCTGCAATAGCCTGGTTAAGATGATGTGACCTCTGACCTCTGTGAAGTCATTTGGAGTGTGCACTGAACAATGTCTATATACAGTGAGGGAAAAAATATTTGATCCCCTGCTGAATTTGTACGTTTGCCCATTGACAAAGAAATGATCAGTTTATAATTTTAATGATAGTTTTATTTGAACAGTGAGAGACAGAATAACAACAACGAAAAAATCAAGAAAAACGCATTTCAAAAAAGTTATAAATTGATTTACATTTTATAATGAGTGAAATAAGTATTTGACCCCTTCGCAAAACATGACTTAGTACTTGGTGGCAAAACCTTTGTTAGCAATCACAGAGGTCAGACTTTTCTTATAGTTGGCCACTAGGTTTGCACACATCTCAGGAGGGATTTTGTCCCACTCCTCTTTGCAGATCCTCTCCAAGCTATTTGGGTTTTGTGGCTGACGTTTGGCAACTCAAACCTTCAGCTCCCTCCACAGATTTTCTATGGGATTAAGGTCTGGAGACTGGCTAGGCCACTCCAGGACCTTATTGTGCTTCTTCTTGAGACACTCCTTTGTTGCCTTGGCCATGTGTTTTGGGTCATTGTCATGCTGGAATACCAATCCCCATTTTCAATCTTGTGGCTGAGGGAAGAAGGTTCTCACCCAAGATTTGACGGTACATGGCCCCAACCATCTTCCCTTTGATGCAGTGCAGTTGTCCTGTCCCCTTAGCAGAAAAACACCCCCAAAGCATAATGTTTCCGCCTCCATGTTTGACGGTGGGGATGGTGTTCTTGGGGTCATATGCAGCATTCGTCCTCCTCCAAACACGGCGAGTTGAGTTGATGCCAAAGAGCTTGATTTTGGTCTCATCTGACCACAACACTTTCACCCAGTTCTCCTTTGAATTATTTAGATGTTCATTGGCCAACATTAGACAGGCCTGCACATGTGCTTTCTTAAGGCGTAGTGTCTTATACTAATTGTTTTCTTAGTGACTATAGTCCCAGCTGCCTTAAGATCATTGATAAGATCCTGACATCATTGGACAGCTCTTTGGTCTTGGCCATGGTGGAGAGTTTGGAATCTGATTGATTGATTGCCCCTATCAATCAGCAAGATTTCTGGCTCCCAGTTGTCTTTTATACAGGTAACAAGCTGAGATTAGGAGCACTCCCTTTAAGAGAGTGCTCTAATCTCAGCTCGTTACCTGTATAAAACACACCTGGGAGCCAGAAATACTTATTTCACAAATGCAAATCAATTTATAACTTTTTTGAAATGCAGTTTTCTGGATTTTTTTTGTTATTATTCTGTCTCTCACTGTAAAAAAAACCCCTACCATTAAAAATATAGACTGATCATTTCTTTGTCAGTGGGTAAACGTACAAAATCAGCAGGGGATCAAAGAATGTTTCCCTCCATGTAACAACTTTAGAAATCTGTTCATCTTTTGTTGTTTTGCTGGTGTGGGACCCCCAGATAAAGCCCACTTTTAAAAAGTTAGTCACCTCAACCTAAATGCCATGTGATTAATGACTCTGGAGTCACATGACAATGACATCATGTCAACCCTGATTGGCTAATGGCATCAAGAAAAACAAAAATGGGACACTTTACTGGTTACTACTGGTTACTTTACTGAGCTGAGATGTGAAGGGCAGCAGACATGGGAAAACACTGGCAGAATATCTACTATAATGTAGTGGAATATTACCAATATAAACACTACCGTCCAAAAGGCTAATTTTTAAATGTTTCTGAAAGTCTCTTTTGCTCAGCAAGACTGCATTTATTTATTCGAAAATACAGTAAAACAATAATATTGTGAAATATTATTTCATTTTGAAATAATCTGTTTTAAAGTAAAAGTCTATGGAAACCACAGAATAAAAGAATAAAAAAGGTCAATTTGAGTATATATTTTAAAATTCTTCTAGCAAATCTGACATTATATCTCTCAATTCTGATAAGAAAAAATTAACTAGTCATTATCTCTTTTCTCCTCGGCTCAGAATCAGAGTTTATATCCCACACTTATGGCTTTTCCCCTCATAATTGAAAAACCTATTGTTTAAATCAAACTTATGCTTTAAAAGTAAAGTAATTAACAGCAGGTTTCATCCATTAGTCTTTGCTTCAAATGGCGTGACATCCAAAGACAGAAAATACATTTTTTTTGATTCCATGGATTTTACCCATTTCCCTCCACTTGGTACCAGTGTTTTCTTCCACCACAATGCACACGCAGCTCCAAATTGGTCTATAGGATGTTTTTATTTCCCGGGTCCTTTTATTAGGCTGAACTCACAAGACAGTGAGTGGAGCTACATTTAAAAGTGTATGTTTATCAAGTCTCATTCTATATAATTGTAAGTGTCAGGACTTGTGTAAGAAGTCACATTTGCTCTGATACAAGAGCAGGTGAGATTGTCAAGAACATTGGGTTTTGCGATTTGTTTCTTCATATTCTTTATATTCAGTCTTGTCCGCCCTTGATTTATATATTTATAAACCATTGTAGAATTTTTATTCATTCATCTTTTTTTGCTGTGGAATACTTCATACGTCAGTGTTTGGCTGTGATTACAGATGTGGCTTGTTTTCTCTTCTCTCAGATAAAGAGGAGCTCTTCCAGAATGTTCTGACCCAGGTGGCAGAGCAGTTCTCCAGGTATTATCGCCGCCTCTGCTTCTATATTTTATGTTCAATCTCTCAGCTAATTCATAATGACCTTCTTTTGATTGAATTTTGAATCCTTTTGGTATTTCAAGGATGAATGATCTTTGTATATTTCTCTCCATGTGCGCCGGTCTGCCTGGCTGCTCTCTCTCCCCAAGGGCATTTAAAATCAACGAACTGAAGACTGAGGTGACAAATCGCCTAGCCATGCTGGAGAAGAGAGTGGAGTGTGAGTCTTAAACTGTTTTCACTCAATATCTGCTCTAGTGTTTTGTTAATGGACATAGTTCATGTTAAAATGGAAGGGCTAATCTTCACAAACAACACATTCTGGATGCTGCTCTCAATTCTGTAGTGCTTTCAGCATCAGCAGTACATTATAAGTGACATTATGGTGAACCCAGTGTAGCATGTTGTATATTTTACATAAAGGATCATGATATGAGGAAGTAGATATGTTTTGTGTTTGATTTATATAAGTTGTTCATATAAGAACCCTTCCATACCACAGCTGATAACTTTATTGAACAATATATCCTATAAGATTTAGCGCTACAGCAGGTGATGCTGTAGTTGACACAAGTCATTAACAGCGTCTTGATGAAGGCTAATAATTGTAATAGTACTTTATGGATATATTGGGATCTCTCAAGGTCATAGGTTACTTATTGCTTTTCCATTCAATCTGCTTTCTATTTAGTAATTTTGGTAAGATTCTGTGAGTTATTATTTACATTATTTGGTGTAGATTAAGATTTTAAGGTAGGTCTAGAATTTTCGACTGTATTCGGTAAGGAAATGTATTCATTAGCCGTTCACACTGTATATTTTAGAAGGCTCTGTATCCGGCTGAAATGCCATGTACAGGGTGCTGTTTAGCATCAGAGTATCAACAGCCTGTAAAACATAAAACTAGGTCACAGTTTCATATTCAGCTGTTTTTTTTCCCTCCTGTTGCTCCTGTAAGCATGACTGTCATGAGTTCATTTGTTTATACATTTGAATATCTCCTCTGTGTAAAGCAGGTGAAGCTATTCCTTTTTCCGCTATAAGATTAGACATCTACAGCACTCTAAAAACAAATGTTTTTAGGCTGCAGGACATCACTAGTTTCTCACACTTTGCTGGTGTGATCTTGGTCCACTTTTCTTCCATAGTTCAGTAACTTTGCCAAGGATTTTCCAGAGATTTTCAGTCGGTTTATATCAGGACTCTAGGCCTGGAACTGCTTTACCCATTTTGCAGTGTGATGGGGGCACTTTTCTGCATGTAAATTGCAGGCTGATTGGGAGATACTTGCAGAGAAGGAACTACATGTTGCTGGAGGAGGTTCTGATAAACTTTCCATTCACCTACCATGTATTTGTAAAAGAGGCCCAACTTCTGCTGCAGAAACATCCCTCAAACCATGACACTTTCTCCTCCACCTTTCACTTACCTCTTTACAAACTTGGGCGTCAGTCTTTTCTCAGTTTGATGCCAAACAAAATGTTTCCCATCAGACCCCAAAAAAATAAACTTGCTCTCATCACTAAAGTGAACTTTGGACCAGTTCTCCTCTTTTCACACAACATGCTCCTCAGCAAATGTTTTGACTTTTGACTCTTTCTGCTGATGAGAGGTTTGGTCACTGCAGAGTGCACTTTGCCAAGACAGATCCTGAACCTGTTCAACACTTCCAGCTGCAGTGCTGAACCGATTCCCCATTGAGAGTGTCTGCATTATCTTGTCTTCTTGTGCATTTGTCATACGTGGACCACCTGCCTTTTTAGAGGACTTGAATGAATTAGTGTCATTGTAAACCTGCAATATTTGAGAAATCACAGATTTGGAATGACTAACTTCTCTTGCAATGGCTGAAAGGATCATTTCCTTTGGCCTTCATCTAGACCAGGGGTTCCCAACCTTTTTTACTCTGGGGCCCCCCTCCTTCTCCGGTCAATTTTGCAAGGCCCCCCTATGCCTGACTGTACTTCCGCAGCAAAGAGAAAAGTGTTTATTTTTAAACCTTTTTAATTAACCAAAACATTTGTTTTGCCATATTATTCAAGCCTTAAAAGAAAACCTCTGACTTTTAAAATAATATATATACATATACAGATTTAAAGCTCCTGAATTCTTTACTTCAGACATTTGTTACAACTTCAGAGTACTTTTTCTTAAATAAGTGAACCTGCCATAAACAAAGACCACTCACTAAACCTGTCCCTTTAAATATCTACTGTTTGTATCAATTAAAAATAATCATACAAATTAAAAATACAGCAAATACATTCTAAATCTGTTAAAACACATCGATCTGAAGGCGGATTGACGAAGATCAGGGATCAGTGAACTCATAAACACAGAGCCTCACTAGATCCTCCTTTATCGGTGAGCATCCATTATAAAACACTCACAGGACATTAATTTGGACAACTAGGCAAATTAAAATTGAGCTGAAATTTCACGCAAAAATACGGTAGTGATCAGAGCGCCTAGAGCGTGCATAGTTTGTGAATCAGTAGCGGACTTATGCGTGTCTCATGTACGACTCTAAAATAAAGCATATTTTGTTACCTTTTAAAACTTAGAAGGGTTCAATTTGAGCAGATGATTTTACCATCGCTGTCATCCTCAGAGTGCACTTCCACAGTACATTCAGCATCTGGGACATATTTACAATCTCAGCATATTCTCAAAAACACTTCAAAGTCAATATATAGATTGCTGGCAGCTTATTCACCACATCCACCATCAAATAACAGTGACAGTTTTATTTTATTGCGTACAGTAATTGCTCTGCAGTAAAGCCATTCAAACCAGTTCAATTTTTGCTGCTGATATTCTTTTGTTTTATGCCTGCAATAATTATGAGTGAAAAATCATCATTATTGTCAATTAAACAGTGCCACCTCGAGGAATAAAGGTGAATTTCACATACTGAGTCAATATTTACATATTTTTGCGCACAAAAAATATACTTACTATTCCACACCTCGGGTCAGAAAACAGATATTATTTTATATTTGATTATTTTTTTCTTGTTATATTGTTTATAGTGAATAGATTGAGGAATACTACGGGGAATAATACGGGGGCAGCCTTGGCCTAATGGTTAGAGAGTCGGACTTGTAACCCAAAGGTTGCGGGTTCGAGTCTCAGGTCCGGCAGGGATTGTCGGTGGGGAAGGTGAATAACCAGCACTCTCTCCACCCTCAATACCACGACTGAGGTGAGTCCCTTGAGCAAGGCACCGATCCCCCAACTGCTCCCCGGGCGCCGCAGCAATGGCTGCCCACTGCTCCGGGTGTGTGTTCACGGTGTGTGTGTGTGTGTTCACTACTGTGTGTGTGCACTTGGATGGGTTAAATGCAGAGCACAAATTCCTAGTATGGGTCACCATACTTGGCCTCACTTCACCTCCTTTCCTTTCCTTTTCCTTTCCTAAGAAAGTTGGTGTCAAACTTTTTAAAAAAGGTTGCTAAAGACCCGAGGTATGCATTTAAGGGTTAAGTTTCTTATAATGTGCTTCAGAATACAATTCATTTATGAAATATGCTTAAAAAACTGCCCTTCTACTCCTGCTAGGATAACTTCAAATAGGACTAAGCAGTGACACTGAAATTTAGGAAATTGTAGGTTGGTCTCTAATTTGTAAATTTACATTTTATGCATTTGGCAGATGCTTTGGTCCATAATGGCTTATATTGCTTTCAAGGTACGCATTTTATTATCTCTACTGTTTGAGCTACAGGAAAGTTTTTTGACCTCTAATCCACTGCCAGTTGTAAAGTCAGCGACTGTGTTGAACAATGATTCAAAAGAAATTAAGTCAGGTTCAGATTAGTGGCCACTCAGTGCATCTTTGAACGTGACAGTCCTTGCACAGTAATGATGCTCCGTGTAACATCACCAGAGACCAGGAATCATTCCATTGCAGCACATCTGTGTGTCCATAGAAATCCTAATACAGCAGTGATGTAATCAGTCACCAAGGCGACGGACCCTGACCCCTTCATCAGTGTGAACAGTTCACCGGCCTCATATAATTTGCGGTGATTTATTACGGTGCACGGTCTATAAACAGAATAGTAGCAGGAAGTCCAGAGATTATATGATGTGTGTGATTACACTAATTAAATTATACAACGTGAGTCCAGAGGCCATGCGTCTAATCAAACTATGCAGTACTTTGGCTCAAAAGTCATCTAGAATTTAGTAGATTCTAGCTAAATTAGACAGGCATCAACATGGACAGGTTATGTGAAATATCTTCATTCTCACAACCAAGGTTTGAGATGTAAATAAATACAGCTGTCAGATAGATGACAAAGCTGCTTGTACTTCAGACCAGCATGATGGTTTTGGACAATGGAGGGAAACATGCCAGACAGTGACAGGTGTCAAATGTACTTTTTATGGCTCAGCAGTCTGTAGAGGAAAACCCCTGCGGCTGCGACCCATGTTCACCAGCTCATTTCCATATTTCTCTTTGTGTGGCTCACTCGAAATATGTAAAACCATCTTTTATGCGTCATACTTGTATGCATTATGTATTGCGCTTTCGTCATTTTCCTCTCTGTCTCTTCAGTGGAGGGAATGAAGGTGGTGGAGATCGAGAAATGTCGCAGTGACATCAAGAAGCTGCGGGAGGAAATGGCCTCCAGGAACAACAGGTCAGTGACCTTACAGCTTTTTCTGGAGATGCTGGAACGGCATTTTTGAACTGAATAAGCGCTCAGTTTAATTATCAGGAAGTAGTGCTATGCAACCAATTTTGCACCTGTAATCGAATGTATTTCCAAGAAAAACAGGATATTTAAAGAGAAAAAAAGTAAGTTAAGACTGGATTTTATCCTTCAGGAAGTGATTTTATTGTGAGAAGTTACATGAAGTCATATGTTTGGAAGGATGGGGTAAAAAATAAGTTTCTTAGTGATGTATAAGTATAATATATACTTTTACTATATTATTATACTATAATATATGTGACCCTGGACCACAAAACCAGTCATAAGGTTAAATTTTACAAAACTGAGATATATACATCATAAGAAAGCTCAATAAATAAGCTTTCTATTGATGTATGGTTTGTTAGGACAGGACAATATTTGGCCGAGATACATCTATTTGAAAATCTGCAATCTGAGGGTGCAAAAAAATCAAAATACTGAGAAAATCATCTTTAAAGTTCTCCAAATTAAGTTCTTAACAATGCATATTACTAATCAAAAATTACATTTTGATATATTTATAGTAGGAATGTTACAAAAAATCTTCATGGAACATGATCTTTACTTAATTTCCTAACGATTTTTGGCATAAAAGAAAAATCAATAATTTTGACCCATACAATGTATTTTTGGCTATTGCTACAAACATACCCCAGCGACTTAAGACTGGTTTTGTGGTCCAGGGTCACATATACTATATACTTGTATTTGTCATTATACTATAAATAAAATAAAAGGCACCTATATGTGTAAAAGTACAAATCCATGACTTTGACATTTTGAAGTAACTTAACTTGTATATGGTGCACTGTCCAATTAATAGTTTTACTTAAAACTTTTGTTGAAGAAATACACTTTGATGTATAAAGCACATGTAAAGTGTCTTATTCAACATTACATTTTACATTAATATTTGAAAGATCGAGTCCATCAACACTCCCAAAGCTTGCACAGTCCTTTACCTCTTCACGGATTCATTTTATTTGTGAACGTTAGGCATTTTTTGATTTACAGTTTTTGCAATCAAAATTATTCAACCCCCTTGACCTGCAAGACATTTTGCTGTGGAGAACAACATTTTAAGAAAACAACTTAACAATTGCATCAGTAAACTATCAGAGAAAGTTTATTGATATACATTTGAGTGATTCTGAAAATGTAACAGTGATGAATCAGAATAAAATTACAATTGGCTTTAAACGCTCATGTTCAAAATTATTCAACCCCCAAAAGTAAAATTTTATGCAGAATCTTTTATTCTTTAAAACCACCAATAAACGCTGCTTGGAAGTGCTTTGAAGCTTCTGTCACCTCTCTACTGCAATTTTGGCCTATTCCTCGCCTGAAAAGCTTTTAGATCACTAATAATCTTTGGTTTTCACTTTGCCACTGCTTTCTCCAAATTCAACCACATATTTTCAATGAGAATTGAATCTGAAAACTGAACAGGCCACTCAAGAACATTCTATGACTGATCCCTGAACCAAGCATAAGCAGATTTGGATGTATACTTTGGGATGATTGTCCTGCAGGAAAGTCTATTGATCATTAGCTTCAGTCTTTGCACCGAAGGCATCACAATTCTTGTCAAAATGGCCTGATACTTCAAAGAATCATGATGTGCTTCATACAGTCACGATTTCCACTTCATGCTACAGTAAAACAACCCATAACAGGACTGGCTCACCTCCACGTTTGACCATGGAGATGGTGTTCTTCTGCTCATAAGTTTAGCCTTTTTGCACCAGACATCCTGCTGATTCATAGGTCCAAAATGTTCCAGGTGGTTCACATCACTCCAAAAAACATTCTTCCAGAACTCCACAGGTCTGTCTAAATTCATGTTAGCATGTTCACGTCGGTCTTTCCATTCTTCTTGGTCAAGAGTGGTATTCATCGAGATGCCTCAACGTGAAAGTCATGCTTGTCTTGTGTTTATCTTATACACCGCATTGCACTACAAAACAGCAATGTTGAATAGGGGTTGAATAATTATGACATAGCTGTGTTATTAAAAAAAATCATATAAATCAAAAACATTACATTATTTATCTTCAGAAAAATTTGTATTTGTAAAGTACTGCAGTCTCTGGGGGGTTGAATAATTTTGATTGTAATTGTATATACCATTGAATGTTAGATGATCATTTTACATGTTACATGTGTGCCTAAGCAATGCTTTAAGCATTTGTTTTGCCTCTTCTTTACTTGTTTTTGGATCTGGAGATTCTGTACCATTATAAAAGATATGTAATAGCGCCCCCTACCATATAACAATGAAGTCGGCAGGGAAGCATTGTGACATAAAGGATGGAAAATTCCATCAGTGGCAGGGAAAATATTAGAATGCAATCAGTGTCCTAAAAAAGTACTCTTAGACATAGGATTAATTCACTTCCTGAAAAAAAATTTACTGATAATTTATCCATCCTCATGTTATCAAAGATGTCTTTCTTTCTTCGGTCGACAAGGAAATGAAGGTTTTTGAGGAAAACATTCCAGGATTTTTCTCCATATAGTGGACTTCAATGGGGATCAGCAGGTTGAAGGTCCAAATCGGAAAACAAAAACCTTAATTTCTTTTTGACTGAAAAAACAAAGGCATGAACATCTTGGATGACATAAGAGTGAGTAAATGATCAGGAAATATTTATTCTGGAAGTGAACTAATCCTTTAAAAGTACTTCATTTTCACAAGGGGGAGTATCTATAGCAGGCTATTGATAGCACTGTCTGTACTACGAACTTTAATGAGAGGAGAATTAAAAGCCCAGGTGTTGTCTTAGTCAGCTCTTGTTATAGACAGATGATCAGGTCTATTCCCCTTTGAGTCTTAATGAGCTGACATGGCTCACACATGCTCCCTTATTAGTGAAGGACCATATTCTTGATGAATCAAAGATAGCTGTATATTCTCAAGATACTCTCTTTGAGAGATGTTGACATGGTACTTGGAGAAAAAAAAAGAAAAACACAGCATGTTCTGTTCTAGCAACTGAGCTTGCTCTGCTTTTTACCTTTGCAGTAGTTTCCTAGATGACAACAAGAAGTTAACTCCTCGCAGAGATGTGCCTTCATACCCAAAGGTAAAATGGAAGATGTGTTTGTAATGGGTTTCTTCATTATTTTGTATACTCAGGGCTCTACAGTGTGACCATTTCACTCGCATTTGCGACTGAAAACTACTGCATAGGACTATGAAAAAAATATTTAGGAGCACCAAACACAAATATGCTGTGCGACTGACCCCATCAGCATATTTGTGTTTGTGATGAGGGGCGCTTCAAAGGTTTCTATGTGTTTTTGCAACGTTGAGTAATGCATCACAGACATATCTCAAGAACAAAGTGTAGAGAGAATGTAAAAAAGAGATTAATTGTGCTGTGTAGAGAGCTTTGTTGATTTTTAATGGAACTTTGTGAGATCGCGATGAACTACAGTGCTTTGCAAAAGTATTCATACCCCTTTATTTTTGTCACATTTTGTTTTGTTGCAGCATTACGTTAAACTGCTTTAAATTAGTTTTTCCCCACATCAATTTACACCCCATACACCATAAGAATGACAAAGCAAAAACCAGATTTGCAAATTTTACAAATTTCTTAAAAATAAAACACTGAAATAAGTACATTGCATAAGTATTCATACCCTTAACTCAGTACATAGTTGAAGCACCTTTACAGCCTCAAGTCTTTTTGGGTATGATGTGACAAGCTTTGCACATCTGCATTTGGCAATTATCTGCCATTCTTTGCCTCACCTTTTCACCTCTCAAGCTCTGTCAGCTTGGATGGGGGCTGGCAGACATTTTCTAGAGTCCTAGTTGTTCCAATCATCTTCCATTATGGATAATGCTTCTGTGAACCTTCAATGCAGCAGATTTTTTTCTGAACTCTTCCCTAGATCATTGCCTTAACTCAAGTCTGTCACTGAGCTCTACAGGCAGTTATCTTGACCTCAGGACTTGGTTTTTGCTCTGATATGCATTTTCAGCTGTTAGACCTTTTCTGAGAGGTGTGTGCCTTTCTAAATCAGACTCATTCAAATGAATTTGCCACAGTTGAACTCCACTCGAAGTGTAGTAACATCTAGAAGCAATATGAATGCTCCTGAGCTACATTTTGAGTGTATGAAGGGATATGAATACTTATGCAACGGGATTCAGTTTTTTATTTCAAATGTTAAAAACCTATTTTTTGCTTTGCCATTATGGAGTAGGGAGTGTAGATGTTTCGTTTTGGTGTTTCGTTTATGAATGAAATACGTTTTTAAACGAATCTAGTAAAATTATTTAATTTTCCATTTATAATGGCAGTCACTTGCTTTATTCCTGAATGAATCAGCCATTTGAATGAATCAAATAAATGATATGGTTTAGTAATTAAATCAGTGACTTGCTGCCACCTACTGGCAGATTTAGATTTATTTTTAAAGTATCTTTTTTTATTTTTTTTTAAATAATTTAATATTTTTTGTATTCAAAATTTTATATTTAAAACATTAATCTCAACACGAATTTACGAATTTGGCTACACTCATGCCACCTCTGAGCCTCATTAAACATATGAAAATACACCTACAAGTCTTTAATGTGTTTTTTCTGTGCCACCTTTAGTACAAAATAATTTTGTTTATACTGATTTCATTTTATTGATAACTTATTCTTATCCTACTTGTTCTTATTCTCTTGTTTTTATTAGACATTTTAAAAAGTTTAAAAATATATCATTTTTTAACAAAATTGACATATTATTTTAATAAAGTTAGAAAAATGCAATGCCATTGCAACAGTAAAAACAAAATTCCCCTGTAAATCACTTAAAGGAGTCAAATATCACCTCTTAATAGGAAGACACATTTTTTATCAGATTTTTTGATTACTGTTTAGAATGTGCTCCTGAAATTTTGACTGTGCTCCTGAAAAGAAAAGTAAGCTTAGAGCCCTGAAACATATTCTGCTTGAGCATCGATGTGAATGTAATGTACGCAATGGCCACAGCCAGGCGTTGGTTATCGGGGGTTAACGGAGAGCTCTGTCACCTGCAGTACATGCTCTCCCAGCAAACCATAGATGCCCTCAGAAAACCCGCCTTCGACGTCTGGCTGTGGGAGTCCAACGAGGTAAGAGTCTAACACACCACTGTTCTGTCTTCCTCCTCTTTTCTCTCCCCGTTTTCTCTCTTCTGCGCCTGTTGCTTGTGCTTGTGTTTGTGGGGCTTGTGTAGTACCACCTCTCACAGGAGACAGTAGAAGCTTTGAGGCAGCCAATCTTCGATGTGTGGCAATGGGAACCCAACGAGGTGAGGATCGGCCAAATCAAAGATGCAGAATATCTTCTAAAGTTCTACTGAAGTTGATGTATCAGTGCACAAGATGTGTGATAGACACTTGGTGACAATGACTGACATGCAAAACCACATTTTTTGTACTGCAGAAGATACTATCATCAGTGTTTTGTGCTTTAAGATGCTGAGTTGTCTGGAGCATATGTACCATGACCTCGGGCTGGTAAAGGACTTTAATATTAACCCCATCACGCTGAAAAGATGGCTGGTAAGAGTATATTATACAATTCTAATGTGTCATCTTGTGTTCAGGTCATTTTTACTTTTTAAATTTTTCTTGAAAATACTAGAACTAAGACTTGCTGACTTTGCTCACACTGGGTATAATGTTATGGG